>NW_026733570.1:122500-195790 GCF_028476545.2 Physella acuta
GGCCGACACGATGGAGACCATGATGGCTCAACTGTTGGCCCACCTAGATAAGGTTGACCAACGTTTGGAGAGGTTAGAAAGCAGGTCAACAGCTGAGAATCAGGAAAAGAACGGGACAAAACAGGGACGGGTTGGACGGCCGCGTCCTGCCAAGCCATCACTCCAATGGACGGCCGACGGCCGACCAATTTGTTTGTCTTGTTCACAACCCGGACATATGGCACGGTACTGCCAGGGAAACGGTCGTCCTCTGTAAGGCAGGGCCAGGCTACAGAGGGGCGAGGTTATGGCCCAAGAAGCAAAATGATGGGAGTCTGTCCCGAAATGGTGATTACGATTGGGGACATCGCGGTGAAGGCAATTGTGGATACAGGCTCCCAGGTGACGACAATCACGGAAAATTTTTACACCAAATGGATGAAAGGAAAAGACCATAGGTTGAGGTCTGACACATGCATGCGCCTGACGGCAGCTAATGGACTAACCATTCCATACTGTGGTTATTTTCTGGCGGATGTCGTGGTGGCAGGACATAGGTTGAAGCAGGTTGGGGTGTTCGTTACGAAACACAACCTAGAGACAAATGTGTCAGATATACCTTGCCTGTTGGGCATGAATATTCTTGGCCAGTTGCCAGAATTTCTTACAAATATTGTCGGATCGACCACACCAGGTCGGGGATCCAAGATGGCCAGGTTTGCCAAGACCAGAGGAAGGACAGCAGTCCCGGCAAACACGGTCAAGGCAATCACATTACAAATTGGTGATAGAAGTGTGAATGGTGATGTGATGATAGAACCATGTGGCGCCGCACTGAGGGCAGGTGTCGTGTTACTGCGGACATACACATCAGCGGAAAATGGACTAGTTCAAGGATTAGTGGCAAATGTTTTGGATGAGGAAATTTTTATACCGCCTAATACTCTGGTAGGAGTACCACAGAACGTCGAGGTACTAAGGTCGGCACAGTGCATCGAACTGAGCAATACCGGCAGTAATGAAGTAACAATTAGGTCGGTCAATGTGACGGCCGAGGTGAAGAAAGAGGATGGCCGATCATATACATTCCCGGAAACTGAGGACCCAAAACTAAATGAATTGCTGAATAAATACAGTGATATATTTGCCTCGTATGAGGGTGATTTGGGGTACACGGAAGTAATCAAACACCAGATACCCTTACTACAAGACAAGCCGGTGGCGCAACCTTATCGAAGATTACCACCGAGTCACTACTCGGCGGTGAAAGCACACCTGAATGATCTACTAAAAAAGGGAATTATTACAACCAGTACAAGCCCGTATGCGGCACCGATAGTAGTGGTAAAAAAGAAGTCAGGGGAGATAAGACTGTGTTGTGATTACCGGAAATTGAACAATATCACAAGAAGGGATGCATTCCCCTTGCCTCGTATTGATGAATGTCTTGATGCGTTGGGGGGAGCAAGATTTTTTTCTACCTTGGATTTGGCTAGTGGCTACCACCAAGTGGCCATGCACCCCAACGATCAACATAAAACTGCATTTATTTCTCCACTGGGACTGTACGAGTGGACCCGTATGCCGTTTGGTCTAACTAATGCACCTGCTACATTCCAGCGAGTAATGCAGAGTGCTATGAGTGACTTTCTATTTCAAATAATGTTGGTGTATTTGGATGATATTCTAGTTTACTCAAAAACTTGGGAGGACCATCTAAAGAGATTAGAACAAGTGTTTCTCCGTCTCAGGGAGATAGGAGTAAAGCTGAATCCAGACAAATGCTGTTTTGGTCTGAAATCGGTACATTTTTTGGGTTATGTGATTTCGTCGGATGGCATCGCCACTGACCCAGATAAAATTGCAGCTGTTAAAGAATGGAAACAGCCAACAACTACAGTAGAGGTCAGATCATTCTTGGGCTTTGCTTCCTATTATAGAAAATTTGTGCCTGGTTTTGCAAAAATTGCCGCACCATTGCATGACTTGGTAAACAAAATGACAAAGAAACACAGTAAGGAGAAAAAGAAAGGCAAAACACAACTGATAGGTGAATTATGGACTGATGAATGCCTGAACTCGTTTAAGCTCTTGAAAAAGGCTTTGACAGAGGCGCCGATATTGGGATACGCGGACTTTGATAAACCATTCCGGTTAGAAATTGACGCCAGCTCTAAAGGTCTGGGAGCTGTGCTATCACAACAACAAAAGCAAGGTTTCAGGGTTATTGCGTATGCCAGTCGAGCTCTGAAGGGATCAGAGAGGAACATGACAAATTACAGCGCCATGAAACTAGAACTTTTGACATTAAAATGGGCTGTGACTGAAAAATTCAGGGACTATCTATTAGGTGCTAAATGTGTGGTATACACTGACAATAACCCCTTGAGTCACCTAAAGACAGCAAAGTTGGGATCCATCGAACAGCGATGGGCATCAGAATTGGCACTCTTTGACCTAGAGATAAAGTATCGCCCGGGGCGGTCCAATGGCAATGCGGACGCTTTATCAAGGAATCCTTACGAGAAACCGGGTGATGAGGAAGAAACGCTGACAGGAATATGTGAGGTCAGAGCGTCAACAGATATCCCTCATGGGGTACAAGTAATGCAAAACGGGCAGACCGGGGTGGAGCACATATCCACAGAGCCCGGACATATGGACAGTAGTGATTTTAATTGCTTTAATCACAAAAAGATAAGAGATGCCCAGAGAACGGATAGTGGCTTACAACCGCTATTGAAATACGTCCAGGAACAAAAATTCCCAGGAAGAAGGGAAAGAGAACAATTTGGTCGAGAAACAAAGAAAATACTGAGTCAGTGGGACCGTCTCAGTATAGAGGATGGTGTTCTCATGCGGAGAATTCATGACCAAATTGATGGGACAATACACCAGGTGGTGGTGCCTGGACAGTTACGAGAAGAAGTGCTAAGGTTGGCACATGACAGGGCAGGACACCAGGGTCAGGACAGGACGCACAAAATATTACGACGGAGGTGTTACTGGCCCAATATGGAAATGGAGGTCAAACGCCATTGTGAGGCTTGTGTGAGGTGTCAGCATGCGAAAATGCCAGTTGTCAAAATGAGACAGCCATCAGGACACCTACTAGCGACAAAACCACTAGAGATTGTGGCTATGGACTTTACGTCGTTGGAGCAATCATCGGTTGGGACGGAACATGTGTTGGTAATGACTGATGTATTCACCAAATGGACGGTGGCGGTGCCCACGCGAGATCAGACTGCCAAAACAGTGGCAAAGGTCTTAATAGAACATTGGTTCATCAAATATGGCATACCAAGACAATTACACTCTGACCAAGGAAGGGCTTTCGAGTCAGAAGTAATTAACCAACTGTGCAGCCACTACGGGATCAACAAATCTAGAACAACCACATTTAATCCGAAAGGAAACGGACAGTGTGAACGGTTCAACCGCAGCATGCATGATTTGCTGCGTACGCTAGAACCTGAACAGAAAAAACGTTGGCCTGATTTTCTCCCAGAGTTGGTATATCTATACAACTGCACACCCCATGCCACAACCGGCTTTTCGCCATACATGTTGCTGTTCGGACGAGAGGCTCGACTCCCTCTTGATTTGTTCCTAGGAAAAAGGGAGAGTATGACTGGCTCATACACCGCACTGGAATATGTGAATGAACATATGAGAAGAATTAGAGAAATGTACAGGGTAGTACAGGAAAGACTAGAACATGAAGCACGGCGAAGGGAACCGCCGGTACAGACGAAGGACCCGCCACTCAAACTGAATGACAGGGTATTACTGCGTAGCCACCCGTTAGGCAGAAACAAAATCCACGATCTCTGGGGACAGGAGATATGGCAAGTCGTGGAGATGCCTAAAGTAGCAGGTGGCCCCTTTAAGATAAGACCCATCGATCACGCCAAACCGGATCGGTGGGCGAATATTGCTCAATTAAAGAAATATTGGAATAGGCAAGAAGAGCAGTTACACACAAGGAAATCCAAGACAATTAGGGAACCGGAAACTATAACGGAAATTTACATACCCATCCCGGAACCATATCACCATCAACAGAACAACCGCGATATACAAGTGGAGGATAACGGCAACAAAGAGGATCCCGTTCCTTCCAGAAGCAGAGAGACAGTAGACCATCAGATAAGTGGTCCGCGGAGAAGTTTGAGGAACAGAAGGAAGACGAAATTTTTTGTCAGCAACCATCAAGTCTTTCATGGTCGCGCTGGTATGAGAACAGACGGTTCAAAAACCTATAAAACTGAACTGGTGAAGGCACCAAACGAGAAGGGTGGATGTGAATTCTAGAACTGTTTTGTGTCTCAGGAAGACGATGTAGACACAGTTGATATGTGAAATAGGTATAACTGTCAATCGTATACGAATGGAACGTCGTGGACAGTGAGTGGAACAATAGAATTTTTTTACGATTGTGCGATTGACTTTGGAGGAGTGCACCTGCCAGGCGTTGTTTGTGGTTGAAAACACACAAAAAAAGGCAGGGGTCGATGTAGCTAGGGTGGGCCTAGCTACTAGTCACAAATCTGATAACGAACGATAAGCCGAGACGCAGTATTACAGTCTGACGCAACCGATAGCAGGTGGCTTATTGGATCGGACTGATAACAATCTCAAAGCCAACGCGTGCTATTTTGGGAAACGGTACGAGGGGATTCAGACGGCCTGTCAACTTTGATTGATAGGATGCAGATGTTTATGACACGGACTGTACGTTAGAACTGCGCAACTAGTGGTCGGAGACATCGAGTACAAGTATCGATTACGGAGGAATACAAGTACGAAGATGAGTACGAATACAAGGGATAAATAGGAGGGGACGGCTGAACTCGTGCTCTTCCCTCTTCATCGCTCGCTTTAGATCAGTCAGTCTGTGTGACATACCAAGTTGGTTATATTGTGTTAAGAAGGACATTAGACATGTGGATTCAGTTATATGAAGCCTAGTGAGGACTGTTAGGGGGTCAGTTGATTCAGACTATTATATTGAAACCTTTCTGTTGATTCATTGTGTTATATTGAAGCATTTCTTGATTCATGTAATAAAAGGATCAATAGCGAACCTGCATCTTCGAGTCTTTCTACTGTAGTCGATGTTGTGTAGCATGAGTGGTTCAACTCGTTACAATTGGCGTTGTCGGGCAGGATAGACTCGGGGAAGGTCACAATTAGCGCTGCGAGCAGGGTCACATTTGGCGCTGCGAGTAGCCTAGGTCACATATATATATATATATATATATATATATGTATAGAATTTTACCTTGACTAGAACGGCCAGACAGACAACTCCTCGTGGTGACGTCATAGCGTAGGTCAGGTTGGTGTAGAGGTCAGAGTTGTAGGCGAATATCTGGATCTGGAGCAAGGTCAAGGTTTACATTGTATCACAAGGGGGTGGGGTGGGAGGGTTAAGGTTTTCATGTTGTAACAAGGAGGAAAGTAAAGGGTAGGGGGGTGGGGGGATGCTGCTAGCATAGTGACAAATTACCCCGCCCCTCAGTCACGTGATGTGATTGTTACAATTCTTCAAAGACTGTTACATTGTCATCACAATTTATTTTCTACCATGGCGGATTAGTGGACTTACCTCGGCACTGAAGCCCCGCCCATCAATCGTGTGTTCGGAGCCGTCTTGGTCGGAATGGCTGAAGTGGATGCTCAGCTTAGCGGCCCTGTCAAGGGAGAAAATCGAGCTTTTATTTTGATCTATTTAGGCCTATAGGGCTGGTAAGTAGGTCACCAACCAGTTCTATGGCTCAAGCAGGTTTTATTGAGCCGTAGAACTGGTTGGTGACCTACTTACCAGCCCTATAATCGAGGTATTATTTTCCTTTATTGGTTTATAATGCTGTTAATCAACGTTTTATTTTGATCTACTTATTGCATGTACCTTCTAGGCCGATAAGCAAGATATTATTTTCCTTAATTTGTTCTTAAAATGCTGGTAATCAAGGTGTTAAATTTATTTTGATCTACTTCTACATACAACCATACCTTTATAAATTTCTTAAATGTCGACTATCATTATTTTACAAGGTATCTCTTTATTTTTCTGGGAAGGGTAATGCATATAAGCTAGGATAATTTTTACCGAATTTATTGAGTTGTCACCCTTAGCAAACAAACAAATAAACAAACAAAAACAACCCGATTAATATAGCTATTAAAAATGTGGGACAATTTCAGATTCACGGATGAATTTTTATGGTTAATTACTGAAGTTTTTTTAAGGTGATAAAAACTGAATGTTAAGATTACGTTTAGAAATTACTTTTTAACTCCCCCCCCCCCTCCACACGCCATAAAATTCATATATCTATCTCTATAAAACAATGAATATCCAAATTGTTAAAATAATAAACATTTATTCTCCATGTTGTTGTATCCCTATCCCTTTAACCAGATTGTCTTATCCCTATCCCATCAACCACATATACATATACCTATCCCAACTAGCAGTTACTATCTCTCGAAGCAGTAGTATATATCCCTAACCATTCAACAAGCTGTACCTATCCTATCTCTATCCCAATCAGCCAAACCTATCCCTATCCCAACCAACCAAACCTATCCCAAAACACCCAAACCTATCCCTATCCCAACCAACCTAACCTATCCCAACCACCCAAACCCATCCCTATCCCTCCAATCAACTATACCTGTAGGAATAAGACAAAGGACCTCCTGTGATGTTGACCCCTTGTGACCAGTGGCTATTCATGTCCACATCAAACGTCAGCGTGTGCCCAACGTTAATTAATGTCCCAGACACCTGATGAAGGCAATTAATTAATTAATCCATTAATTAGCATCTACAAAGCTCTAACAGCTAAATCAAACAAAGGTCTACGTTTTTTTGTGTGTTTATTAAAATTTTTGTCAACAACTCACCGCATTTCCTGTGATTTCCAGGGGAGATAAAGACGGGTCGTAGAGTAAACTTTTGGGGTCGATGTTGACAGGGCTTTGGTTGTGTCCCTTGGTACACAGGGACCAGCTGGGGTTGATACGACCCCAGTAGTTGGGACCTGAGGGGTCGATAAAAATCCTAGTTAGTTAGTGAGTTTAAAACATTCAGCGATTAGAACATTATGTCAGAGAACAACTCATATACATCATATCTTTAATATAAGCCGCTAGGTAGTGTGTCAGTCACAGGCCCATATATAGGCAACATCAACCTCAATGGGCAACAGTCCAGCTATTCAAAGGGCAACAATATAGCGCTGCTCAAAGGAAAACACCAGAACTCAAAGGGCTACAGTAGCTCTGACGAATTCCTTGATTACGTAGACACATTTTTTACCGCTCTTTACAGAGCGCAGAGGTCTTTTTGTATCGCTTTGTCCGGCATTATGTAGCCGGACTCCCGGTCACCTGGAACAAGCATGTCAGCAGATAGCTACCCCTTTCACTTAGTCTAGACTACATCTAACACTCAGTACCTGAAATACCCTCGTCATAAGTCCACCACTCCGCCCACCGCGAGTCTGTATCTGTGGAAGATAATGATCTTTGTAATGAATCTGATGATCTTAGTTTAAAATCTATTATTCGTGTAGTTAAATAAATGACCTTTAAAACAAATCAATGTTAATTTTAGTCTGAAAATATATTATTTGTACACACACATGATTATCTCAGCAAACGATGTTTGTAAAATAAAAATAAAAACGTATAAAAACAACGAAATTCGCTCTCTATAAAATAAAAAATATTCATCGCATAATTATTTCAGCTGAACTTGTAAAAAAATACAAATTTTTGTAAAAATACATATCAGATCTTTTAAATGAGCCTATTCCTCCCCCCCCCCCCACCCCCTCTATCTCTCTCACTCTCTTTTCTCGCTCTCGCCGTTGAAAATTCAGATCAAATCAAGCATAGGTTGTCGGTCTTGGTACAGTGAGCATAGTTGGTCTCGCATGTGCTGGGTCCGTCGCCCAAAGTCAGTGTGACGTCACACACACCTGCACGTCCCAATCACTGCTCACGTTCGTCATCAGGTAAGTGAAGTTCCAGTGCGAGTTTTATGGGCCGGTAAAAACCGGTTTGGTGGCGCGTGCAGTGGGTGCTTGTTAAACATGCATGAGGGAGGGGTCATGAGAGTGCATCTGAGGGCTCCGTGAAGTAGGGCATCTTGGGGTATCAGAGAGTTAGGGCATTAGGGGCATCAGAGAGTTAGGGCATTAGGGGCATCAGAGAGTTAGGGCATTAGGGGTACCAGAGAGGTAGGGCATTAGGGGTACCAGAGAGGTAGGGCATTAGGGGTACCAGAGAGGTAGGGCATTAGGGGTACCAGAGAGTTAGGGCATTAGGGGTACCAGAGAGGTAGGGCATTAGGGGTACCAGAGAGTTAGGGCATTAGGGGCATCAGAGAGTTAGGGCATTAGGGGCATCAGAGAGTTAGGGCATTAGGGGCATCAGAGAGTTAGGGCATTAGGGGCATCAGAGAGTTAGGGCATTAGGGGCATCAGAGAGTTAGGGCATTAGGGGCATCACAGAGGTAGAGCATCAAAGGACAGAGGTAGGTCATAATAAAATAAGGTTTACTGTTACAGGGTATAATGCGGGCACTATGACAGAGGGCACCAATGTTTCTTTCAGACTTTTTTTCTTCGTTCGGTGGAAGGGGGGGGGGGGTGGTAGACGACGACGCAGCCCCACGAAGAGATGCCTGAAACTCTGGAGGGCACCGTGAAGATAGCACCAAGCCAGAGGGGATCATGACAGAGGGCACTGTGACAGAGGGCACCATGACATAGGGCACAATGAAAGAACGTAACTACAGTCAAACACACACACACACAAGCTACGTTGGACGATTGCCGGCGACCAGCTCATAAAAGGCCCGTCCAGATAAAAACTCAGACCAAAGTTCGGACTTACTTAATACCTACCGATGTAAGGGCACACTATGAGGACATAGGCGGGTGTTCTGTTTGTCCACCCCCTTCCCCACCCACTTCACAAACAGTTATAAATCTATATGGTCGGACCATACAATTAGTTACTCGCAGATACATGAAAAAAATACAGAGCGAAACAAAATAATCTTCAACAACAAGTTGAGGACGTGAAAATAACTTCAAAAAGCAAATTATAAAATTTAGTTATTCTTGATTTCATTTTGAAAAGCGCGTGAAATCTATATTAGATCGAGAAAAAAAAGGCAAAAAACTGTAAAAAAAAAGTTTCCATTAAAGCCGCTGTTCTGATGCTAATTAAAAGTAATTTTAACTCCACATAACACAAACTTGTTAATGAGAAATACAATTTTCGGTTTGATAATAAGCCTGCATGTTATATTAGGTCAAAGTAGACGCTCACGTGACTAATACACGGACCAATCAGCAGCCATGTCCGTGTTTCAGCTTTTGCCCACACAAGTTAGTTTAAGTCCCATAGTGGGAGTCACCTTTGCCAACTCACAAATTATTTAGTTTGCCAAATTGTAAACCTAAACCTAACATAAAACTCTACCTGAAAAGGTAACGTGTATACAACAGGTAATTAATGGATAGTCGACACCGCTAAAGTAATGATTTGTTTTTATTAATGCACTTGATGGCCGGACAACCCGTATTTGTTTTGAAAGTTGGAAACAGGAGTTATCCGCGCTTTAATTATTCGTGATGGAAGAGTTACCGAACTTTGGAACAACAGAGGCCGTCAGTGAGTGACTGATGAGAAAATTTGTTGAGTGATTCATTGGTGCTTTAATTAATTAGCGCATCGGCTTGATTGGTGGATGTTTAGGTTTAGTTGGTTGATGTTTAGGTTTGGTTGGTGGGTGTTTAGGTTTAGTTGGTCAATGGTTAGGTTTGGTTGGTCAATGTTTAGTTTGGTTGGTCAATGGTTAGGTTTAGTTGGTCAATGTTTAGTTTGGTTGGTCAATGGTTAGGTTTAGTTGGTCAATGTTTAGGTTTGGTTGGTCAATGTTTAGTTTGGTTGGTCAATGGTTAGGTTTAGTTGGTCAATGTTTAGGTTTGGTTGGTCAATGTTTAGTTTGGTTGGTCAATAGTTAGGTTTAGTTGGTCAATGTTAAGGTTTTGTTGGTGTGTGTCGGTCGATGTTTAGGTTCTGTCCTTACAGTTAGGGTTGGTCTTTCAGTGTTTAGGCTGTCCGGTGTGTGTGTGTGTGTGTTTGTATAGGCATACAAGGGCTAAATAAATCTACCGTCTACAATGCAAGGTTATAGTATGCAAAACCTATTCAGTGCACCTCATACCACAACTTATTCTCCTCCATCCTCCCCAACACTCGCATGTACGACGGATTTCTGGGCCCGTTGTGGTAGGCTACATTCTGTATGGACGTAAAACGCGATCAACTCATGAATATATTGTTCTTATTCTTTTTCCAGTCCTAAATTTTATTACGTTCCCCCCCCCCCCCCCCGTTTTTAAATGGCAGTCAGTGACTGAAATGTGGTATCGATTACCGCCCTTGGCAAGGATTATTGATAAGGTTCGAACAATGGAGTACTATAAAAACAACAGCGCTAATGAATGGGTGCTCACCCGTAGTTAATGGGTGGGGGTGCGGGGGGGGGTTGGTTTTACTGACATAGGGAAGGTCGGGAGAGATGGGCGATTGGATTTTTTATTTTACTTAATGTTAAAAGCTAACATTTAAAAAATATATTCAATAGAGAACGAAACAATTTTTAAAAATTAAAAAGAAACAACGAATCAATGCTCATTTATGTTTGGGTTTAATCAAACAAGGTTTATGGGTAAGAATTTGTGAAGTTATCGGCGCGGTGTTTGGATTAGCCAGATGAGATATTGTGGTGAAGATGGGTACGAACATGGTAGGGAAAATGGTATAAGACGAACATGATGGTACCTGGAAATATGGTTAGGTGACAGAAGAAAGAATAATGATGGGAAGATGGGATGATGGTGGAATGATGGTGTCAATAAGACGATGATGGAATGATCGCGATGGTGTCACACTATGATGATGGTGAAGTCATGGTATCAACATGATGATGGTGAAGTCATGGTATCAACATGATGATGGTGAAGTCATGGTATCAACATGATGATGGTGAAGTCATGGTATCAACATGATGATGGTGAAGTCATGGTATCAACATGATGATGGCAGAGAGTTAGATTAGAGCTTGCAAGTCTCGGTCTCTCTCGCTTAAAATCAAAATCTCGTTAGCCAGAGAGATATACATTTTCAAACTAAAATAATGGTTGTGGATATGATTCCTAATTATAAAAAAAAGCATGGCGGCTATTTGTTACAAGGCCTCGTTTCACGATTTTAAAATACCAAGAATACCTACAATATAACGTTTATAAACACTGTACTAGTAATATAATCAAATTAAGCTATTAATATTATATTAATATTGTAACTACGTTACTTGTTACGAATTCGAATAAATAAATAATAATAAATAAATAATAAAAAAAAAAACAACCAATTTAACTAAGCTATATTTTTCTTTAAGCTTGCTACATCTTGTAGCCTATTTTACTATTTTAAATAACAATAGCGGAAGTAACTTTTCTATTTATTTTTACCGATTTTATAAAATAAAAATCACATTTGGTTTGAAAAATTCTAGCTGGCAAGTATGAGAACGAGAAGTTAGTGACCTACTTACGAGCCGTATTATGCAACCATAATATCTTTCTCAAATCTAAAAATACATTTCCGACATTTCCGCTGTTACACTTTTCTCAAAGCCAGAAAAGTAAACGAAATTTTACGAACAAATTTCTTTTTCTGTTTGTCAATGTTTTTGACCTTAACATGTAGTCGAGTTAAAAAAACTATCAGTTAATGAGCTAATCGAATCCAAAGTAGTCAAGTCGATACTCCATCATGGCTGACCTGTCGGCCTTTGGTCTGACGTCGAGAGTTTTAATCTGACAACCAGACGACCCAGCCTCGTTTCCATCCCGGTGTTATTGCAGTGCCCAGCCTCGTTTTTAACATGACCTTCCGGCTGTGACAAGCCTCGGTCTGGTCATGACCAGCCTCGTTCTCGTTATGACATTTTTGCTGCCCCCCCCCCTACCTACATTACAGTACAACAAATTCCAAAGCGTAACAATTATCATTTCAGGCTTGATACCCAAGCCTTATAATCTCATATAGAGCCCCATTTAGGGTCCCAAATAGAGCCCCACACAAAGCCCCATATAAAGACCTACACAGGGCCCCACATAGATACTTACAGAGCCCCATACAAAGCCCCACATAGAGCCACAGAGAGATTCCGAAACAAAGCCCCAAAGTGCCCCATAAAGAGCCCCACCTTCAGCCATAACTTGGCCCCACTGTACCACATATGTAGCCCCAGACAGAGCCCCACAGACAACGATGACCATAACCCCACTTACATATGTAGCCCCAGACTAAGCCCCAGACTGAGCCCCACAGACAACGATGAATATAGCCCCACTTACATCTGTAGCCCCAGACTAAGCCCCAGACTAAGCCCCAGACTGAGCCCCACAGACAACCATGACTAAAGCCCCACTTACATCTGTAGCCCCAGACTAAGCCCCAGACAGAGCCCCACAGACAACGATGACTATAGCCTTACTTCTGTAACCCTTGAAATGCCCTCACTGAAGTCACCAACATGAGCCGATCAATGCAGGTCGTACAAGTAAACATGCTCTATAACACTCCCAAGTGTTGGAATATATTACCTAATGGCTTACCGCCAAATCGATATTTACCTTGAACAGCTAGATTAGGGTCAAGCGGGGGCGGACTTAATATTTTTAGGAATTTCCCAGGCTAAACTTAGCCAGGCTGGTAGGCTAAACTTAGCCAAGCTGGTAGGCTAAACTTAGCCAGGCTAACAGACTAAGCTTAGCCAGGCTGGTAGGCTAAACTTAGCCAGGCTGGTAGGCTAAACTTAGCCACGCTAGTTGACTAAACTTAGCCAGGCTGGTAGACTAAACTTAGCCAGGCTGGTAGACTAAATTTAGCCAAGCTGGTAGGCTAAACTTAGCCAGGCTAACAGACTAAGCTTAGCCAGGCTGGTAGGCTAAACTTAGCCAGGCTGGTAGGCTAAACTTAGCCAGGCTGGTAGGCTAAACTTAGCCAGGCTGGTAGGCTAAACTTAGCCAGGCTGGTAGGCTAAACTTAGCCAGGCTGGTAGGCTAAACTTAGCTAGGCTAACAGACTCAGGCTGGTAGGTTAAACTTAGCCAGGCTGGTAGGCTAAACTTAGCCAGGCTAACAGACTAAACTTAGCCAGGCTAACAGACTAAACTTAGCCAGGCTAACAGACTAAACTTAGCCAGGCTGGTAGGCTAAACTTAGCCAGGCTGGTAGGCTAAACTTAGCCAGGCTAACTGACTCAGCTTAGCCAGACTAACAGACTCAGTTTAGCCATGCTAAACAGATAACAGGAGACACCAGTAGCTTATTAGCAAACGCAATGCAAATGGCATTATCTAGCAGTATATTAAAATTAATGGACATCTCTCAATACAAAGCAATAATGGCGGTGTTGTGCTTAGATTTTAGAAGGAATTATGGTTCAATCACACTACTTTTACATCCACAGATAGCCGCTAATAGAAAATATAAAAAAACCTACGAATTTAAAAATAAAATTATTGAAGTTCCAAAAACAAAAATTGCATATAAAACGTTTTAATAACACGCTTCTATGTGATAACAAAGGAGAAGTAAATGATTTTCGTTAAATATAATAATGATCCACTATTTAGATAGCCAAAAAAAAAAAAGAAAAAGGTGGGTAGCTATATTATGTATTGAATACATTTACTAGAATTTAAGAAGCTACCCACGGTTTCAGAATGCATTGTCATCGGGTCTTCACCCCCGTGCCAAGTTTCAGAGAAATTGGTCGGCTAGAAGTGGTCAAAATTTGGATCGTCAGTTTCGATCCATGACGACGGACAGAGGAATCAGGTTAAATAAAAGATGGTAATAATGGAAAAAAAGGCTGACATACGAAAGTTTGATTACGTCATGGCAAGCTGGGATACATTGGACAAAAAATCTCTAGAATCAGGCTGTCTATTGGATGTCTCCCAGTCCTAGGCGGGGTGGGGAGGGGGTGGTGGGGGTGGTGATGGAGGAGGGGGTGGTGGGAGCTGATGGCGGAGGTGGTGGGGCTAATCTACCGCGCCTTAATGCTGTTTTAATGTGCTAATTAAACCAAATCTGGTTAATGAAACATTTTTTATCAAAATTACTTTGAGCAGCCGCAAGCATAGAATGAATAGAATTAAAACACATTACAAGGATAAAGAAGAAAAAAAATAAAAACAGGGGAAAAATAATAACATGTCTTTTAAACAGAACAGAGAATTTAAAGGGATGGACTTTCAATTCCTTTTAAAACAATTATCTTCAGGGCGAGATTATCGGCGAAATCTCGAGAAATCAATGGTCTATCTCACGCTGCGCGAGAAACAACGAGATGTACTTTAAACCAAGTATACAAAGAACTCTCAAGTACACTTGTCATTTGACAGCTTAAACTTGTCTATTCCTGCTTCAAGTGGCCTGTTGCTGTACCGGCTCCCTGAAGCTGTTGTATTGACACTGCTGTAGTACCGGCTCCAGAACGCTGTTTAGTAGAATACTGACTCAGTAGAAGTTGTTTCTTGGAAGCTGCTACGGAAACCTGCTCTGGAAACATGCTACGGTAACCTGCTCCAGAACTTGCTACGGAAACCTGCTCCGTAAACTTGCTATGGAAACCTGCTCTGGAAACCTGCTCCGGAAACCTGCTCCGGAAACCTGCTCCGGAAACCTGCTCCGGAAACCTGCTCCGGAAACCTGCTCCGGAAACCTGCTCCGGAAACCTGCTCCGGAAACCTGCTCCGGAAACCTGCTACGGAAACCTGCTCCGGAAACCTGCTACGGAAACATGCTCCAGAAACCTGCTCCGTAAACTTGCTACGGAAACCTGCTCTGGAAACATGCTACGGAAACCTGCTCCGGAAACATGCTACGGAAACCTGCTCCGGAAACATGCTACGGAAACTGCTCCGGAAACCTGCTCCAGTGCTTGATGATAGAAGCTGGTCGATAGCTTTTTGTGTGTCCCCTGATGTAATTTAATTTTCTCTGTCTCCTGATCTTTTGATTCGGGTCTATTAAATAATGACGAATTTTAAACCAAATGTCAACTACAGAGTACACTTCCACAGCGGAATATATTGTTCCACCCCGTGAATAAATTTTATTTTGTTAATTTTTCAAACGAAAATCATCCTCTACCCCAACAGATTTGAAACCACCCAGTGACCTCAACTTCCTGTCCAGCGCCACGCCTACTTGGGACATAGCCTAAGTGTGCACAGCCAGCTGTATACTTTTTAAAACAAAAACTTTATTTTTAACTATATACTTTGTTAAAATCTCGATTCATAGCTAACTTTAAAAATGTGATTTAGTAATAGAAAAGAGATCGTTATGGGAAAAAAAAAACAAAAAAAAAACCAAAAAAAAAAAACAACGAAACAATAAACAAGAGATATTCTCGTATCAAAGCAAACCTTCAAGACCAAAGACTGACAGATTAAGAGGCGCGTTAAATTTTTCAGTGAGAGTAATTTCCCTTGTCTTATCATTCACTTGATCGTCACAATGGTAATCCGCGCTCTTTTGTTCGTCAGGTAGCTCAGCTTGTGGAGGTGGGATGGGGGGCGGCGTTTTAGTGTCTGCAAGTGGTGGAATGTTGAGCAGTTTTACGTCATCTCTACTGGTATCCATGGTAACACCTGCCATCTAACCGCTTCAGATGTTGGAGTATAAGTTAAAGCAATATGACCAATGGCCAAATCGGCATTAAGGCATTATAACTGATGGCGTAATTGGCATTATGACTAAAGGACATATTGTCATTATAACCAATAGCCAAACTGACATTATGACAAATGACCTAGATGGCCAAATTGGCCGAAATGACATAAGAATCCAGAGCCTCCCTAACATATAAATCTTGTATGGGATATTTTATTTCAACACTTCCTAACAAATTAGAAACACTGAACTTGACATGGATTTGAGCCCGTAACACTAGATATCGACACGGCACCCACTTCTACATCATCCTATACACAAAGTTGTTTATGACCTCACACTAGTCGCCCGCCCTTATGTCATAACCACCCCGCCCACATGCTCCAACAACTCACATGCACATACCACACACACACGTTAACCACATTATCCACATGCCTTTACCTCAAGGTCCAGAGTTCGACTACAAGTGAGAAAACACTTTTAAAATCCCCCCAAAAATACAAGCCCAGCACATCACTACCACGGGGCTTTTGCCAAAACTCCTCATCACGTGGTACTCAATTACCACCACACCCCTCCCTCACTGCTCAACTTGTATCCCATATATCCCCATTCATGTAATGTTTTTATGGCCCTATTGTACTAGGCCCCCGACTCCAACCATACAAAAAAACACACCAGCATCAAACACCCAGCCAAAATAAGATACCCACACAGGGAGATAACCAATCCGAAAGTTCATTTTCGCCCCCCCCCCCTGCTAACCACGACACCACCCACCACCCCTATTATTAATGAACTCGCCCGACACAGCCGTCGTTCATCCCCAAGTATTAATTAGATAATTATTCCGTGGCTCTAGGGAATGGAATATGGCACATACTTTTTTCTATCACGTCCTTGTGTTTGTGGATTTATTTTATCACTCGGCGGAGTGGCTGAGTGATTTTCCCTAGCTGAACAGCAGGCGGAGTGATATGAGATCTTTTGTCCCGGATGTATCAATGGTGCGGAGGTTTCTAGGTGGCGCCACTAGGTTTGTGTGTCAGTGACTTCTGGATGGGTACACTACACCACTTGACCACTTGTACACATCCTGCTGTGTGGAGTTATCTTAGTCGAGAAGGTTCAAAGTATCGCCCCGCGTGAGTCGCCGCCCTTTTGGGCGTTATCCACTAACAAAGTAGGATTGAAAATGAAGATTTTATTTCCCAGGGTAATTTCATTAGTCTAGAAGCTTCCACGTGACGTCTTGTGTGGTGGGACAAATAGCTTCAAGTCACGTGATACAGTGGCGTAGACAATGGGGGTGTTACTGGGTCTAGAGCCCCCCCCACCCTTTAGCTCAGCTAGGTCTGGAACTTGACTCCTAGACCGGAAGTCTACTAAAAACATTCGCAGGACTGAGGAGGGGCTGTGGTCGAGGTGCAGAGCTGTGGAGCTGAACGTCAAGGCTACGGGTTTAAATCTCAATGACCCCTTTATTTGAAGTTTGACATGTCAGTTTCAGAAACGTTTTTTTTAAACCAGTCAATTGCTGCGCCAGAGTCCAATTACCTCCATAAAACTTTGACAACATCAGCTAATGCATGGTCGCCATTTCACTTGGCATCATTAGTTCATAAAGTTGTTCAGAAAAAAGTTTAAAAAATAAAACAATAGAGCGCTCAGAAGACGAACATATCAGAAAATACTGACCTTTAGAACGTAAAGAAAAACTATAAGAAAGCAAAAGCTTAAAGAAAAGACATAAAAAGTCCGAAAGAAAAAATATTTAAAAAGAAATGACAGAAAGATAGATATTTAGAAAAAAAAATGACAGAAAGAGATATTTAGAAAGAAATGACAGAGAGATAGATATTTAGAAAAAAATGACAGAAAGATAGATATTTAGAAAGAAATGACAGAAAGATAGATATTTAGAAAGAAATGACAGAAAGATAGATATTTAGAAAGAAATGACAGAAAGATAGATATTTAGAAAGAAATGACAGAAAGATAGATATTTAGAAAGAAATGACATAAAGATTGATATTTAGAAAGAAATGACAGAAATAGATATAAAGAAAAAAATGACAGAAAGAGATATTTAGAAAGCTAAGATAATAGAAACAAAAGGCAGAAAAGACTGAAAGAAAAAACCTAAAGGCAGTAGAAAAGATATTTAGGCAAATAAAAACAGTAGAAGAGAAAAGACTGAAAGAAAACGCCAGATTATAAGAAAGGTAGTTTAAACGAAAGCTCAAACAGAAAAAAAACCCAGACAAAACAATCTGGGAAGTAAAGACGGCGGACGAAACTGTAAGGAATAAAATCACGTGACACATCAAGCTTGTTAACACCGCCCCCAACCCTCCGGCAAATATCACAAATCAATAACCTAAGTCTGAAATCGATGCATAATTCACGAAACTCGATCCGTTTATGTAGTAAACTTAAACGGCCGGAGGCGACGAAATTTCTTAAAGCTTAAAATCTTCATGTGTTTGCAGATAACGTTCGTAACGTTTCCTGATTCAGAATGTCCATTATAAACTATATCGACAAATTCATCGTCTTGCCATTAACTTAACCACTTATTGACAAGTTCATAGTTTTAACTAGTCACTAAACTTGTTGACTAGTTTATTGTTTTGTTATACATATAACAGCTTATTGACAAGTTCATAATTATTTTTTGGGTTGAGGTAGTTGAGTAAATGAGATAGATTTAAAGTTCACGATCTAGTTGAAAAATTCATCAACTAGATTAAAATACAATAAACCGGTTTAAGCTCCCGTTTCTCAAAGATGTCAAGTTTTCCTGCGCTCTGTTAAAATTGGACACGCCCACTATGGTCTCTTCCTGCTGATGCATGATGGGCGTCAAAAATAACGCCATTGTTGTAGCCTAATTTTGTAAATGAACTCTACAACTACACGGTAGGCCTAACTATTAGAAGACTACCAGCGCTCCACTATTTGTCAATACACTACGTACACAGTTCCTTTGATTTTTGCACGAAGTCGATGATGAATTTATGAGTGAATTGTTTATTCAACGCTTTTACAGTGTCAGTTTTCTTATGATATTTGCAACTTTGAAACCCTCTTAACTCACGTCATCATCCTTGGACGAATGCGTGGGGGAAGGGATCGAGAAAAATATCCAGATTAGGCCTACATTTAATTTTTTTAACAATGTTAACGATGAATGAATGCTGAGAATTCATGGCTTCATTTTTAAGTAATAACGTGAGTGTGTGTGTGTGTGTGTGTGTGTTTGATTTGGACGGCTGTATGCTTGCGTATGCGTTTGTGTGTGAGAGCGTGTCTGTGTGTATGTATTATTGACCCGTTGTTGGCAATTTAAAAGAGACGTGTGTGAGTGTGGTCGTGTTCCTGGGTCTATATGCATGATGCTTAGGGTATATGTGAGTGTGTAAATCAGACCTCCCCCCCCCTTTCCACCATGTAAACACTAAACTACATCCCATATTGACTTGTTGAAGCCCCCCATCCCCCTTCTCCCAGTACCAACACTAAACTACAGCCCATATTGACGTGTTGAAGGCCCACCACCCCCTCCCCCAGTGCCGTGTTGAAGGCCACGATTTCCCAGAAGGCTTGCTGTCCTACACAAAAAAAATTGGGGGTCTTATCACAGATAATGATGACGTCAAAATTGTTGATTTACCGCGGGCTTCATGTAATAAAAAATGTTTTTAGAAACAAAATTTAAAGTACAGAAATGCTTACGGATATTCTTTCATTATGCCTCGTGTTTTCATATTTTCAGCTTAAAAAAAAAGTACACGTGGTGTAGAGGTAGTGGAAAGAGTTGTTTGCGTAAAAGATCCAGGTTCGGAACCCGGGTAGAAGCCACTCTAAGTTCCACTGACCATGACTTTCAGCGTGGAGTTATCTGCACTAGAATATGAACTGTACATCCAGTTTTTTTCTAGGCTGTTAACTGAGCAGTACGGTTCATAGATATAGGTTTTTTTTCCCTGCCGTTACTACCTAATAGGTTTAGGACAAGGCTTAGGGTGGGTATGCGATTGATTCAGGATTTTTTTTTAAAAGTCAAGTTAAAGGTTTGGCTTAAAATAGGATAGATGAAGTAGAGTTGAGATGTTTCTTTAGCCCCGGCGTGTGAATTGATGTCGTCAGCTCAATGTCCAGCCGCCTGTACTTCCTAAGTCCGGCACCCTTCAAGTATCGATGGACGCCGAGAGATCACAGAGTGGGACCTGGGATTGAACTCGAGACTCTCGGGTTAGCGGTCACGTGACACACAGGGTCAAGGTTAAGATTCTGTACCACAATGCAGGAGCTCTAAGAGTTGTCTTTCCTATTTGTCAAAATGACTGATGTGTGGCATAAAACCCATAACACCCGTAAAGCTCACAACAGCACAAAAAACCAAAAAATCAATGAAGACAATAAAGCCAATAAATGTAGTCCATAAAAGCCACAAAACCCAATAAAGCCAATAAAACCACAAAGACCATAAAACATATAAAGACCATCTCCTTCTTATTATTCCTTTGTGGCCCCTGGGAGCAAAGGGCAGCATCCACACCTCTCCCCGGGTTTGGGCTGCTCTCTTCAGTTCAGACCACGTAAACCCGGCAGCCCTTGCCTCTTCTTCTACTGTTGCTCCCCATAAAAGCCATAATGGCCATCAATCCAATAAAGCCATAAATCCAATAAAGCCATAAATCCAATAAAGCCATAAATCTAATAAAGCCATAAATCCAATAAAGCCATAAATCCAATACAGCCATAAATCCAATAAAGCCATAAATCCAATAAAGCCATAAATCCAATATGGCTTATGAAGCATAAGATTTAGAGAGGCATGACGGTCAGTTCAAGGCCATGTGGAACCTGGACTTCTGAGGGAAAAAAAGTCCTGACCAGTTCCACTCGGCTACACAACTGACCACTGGTCATTACCACCCCTTTACCATCGTTCCATCCATGTTGTCGCAAACAATAGCTTAAGTTCTCCTCATTGAAAGTTTACCTTTTAAACCTACGGAGACATACTTCCATACGCTCAATAGCACACATTCTTAGCATAATCGAAGATTTGAACGCAGACTTAAGACAATAACGATCGAACTGTGTATCGTTGAGAAGCCAGTGTTGCATGTCGAAGCATGACGGAGAAAGAAACTCTCCATACACGCCTACGTTCATTGTCAACTTACTCCATGTGACGCTCCGGTTATTTCTTGTTCCGTTTCCTCATGAAACAAAACTTTTTAAAGAACTTACTTCAAGTAGCACCGCCTAGCGCATGTTTGAACCGGACACGCCCCTAAAGTACTCTCTACACAAACAATACTCTCTACACGTAAAGTTAAAATGTAATGCAATATTGTAATACTCTCTACACCGCAAGTAAAAAAAAAATATTCCCCTGTGCGTGTTGCACAGTAATCTATGAGACTAATCTATAAGCTTCAAGTAAGTCTCATAGCAGAACAGCAGTGAAGCATTTCTGTTAGCATAAAGGTTAAAGTTACGCAAATGGCAAGTACTAAGTTCAGGGCAAGGGTTGCGATAGTAACAAAATAAAAAAAAAACAACAACCCATAAACTCGAATATGTCCCAGTGATAGTCAATAGCAGAGGACGGTGAACAAATTAGGGAGCATCAACACGTATATTCAAATATGTTCAGATACGTTCAACGTTCACATACGTTCAAAGAGAGAGAGAGATCTAACTCCGCTACTACAATAATATCTAACTCAACCTTTAACTCAAGCTTTAGCTCAACTCAAACTTTAGCTCAAGCTCCGCTGCTCAATATCAAGGTCAAGCTGTTCACTGTGGCGCACCTCGAGTACTCGTTGACCAACGCCCCGAATAGGCGATTCCCCTCCCCGGGGGCGCTCTTCGACTAAGGGGGGTAATTGACCCCCGACTCGGCTCAATCTGAATGGTGATCAAGCGGGCAGTTTTATGAATATTCTCCCTTTGTTCCAGGGCGCACGTGCAGGACGAGTAGCCGCCCTTGTGTTGACACAGCGTGAGCATGCACGTGAAAAATTGACAGCCGGTCTCCAAATATGGGCAGGTCTTTGATGGGGGGCGGATACAGGGGGGAGCAGTTCTGGTTTATCGCAGGATGAGTTGGGATTGTTTCCCCGGGGGTGTTTGTTTGTTAGGGGTGGGTTGGGTGGTTGTTTGGTGGGTCAGCGGTTGTTGTTGATCCCGGAAGTTTTGTGTGTGTGTCCGATGGTCTTTTCGTGTGTCCGATCGTATGTCCGATGGTCTTTTCGTGTGTCCGATGGTTACTTTGTGTGTCCGAATGTATCCTGTAGTGTCTGATGGTCTTATGATCGTGTGTCTAAAGATCGTGTGTCCGATGAAATGAGGGTCATTTGGTGGGTCCAATTTTATTAGGCTCGAGGGGTGGGGTGTAGTGGGCGGGAATTGTAACGGAAAAAACACGGCCCTGCAATCACTCCAACATGAGCATGACGCGTCACTGCACACCTTGTCACGTGACGCCCGTCACCCTCGTGAAGTTTGCCCAAAAAACGTTGATGTATAGCGCTTGTTATTCCTATTATTACAACTGTATGCGTCAAATTAGACACTGCGCATGTCCAGGAGATGGGCATGCGCCTTGATGTGTGTTTTTTTTTGCTCCACCGACGCGCGTGCAACGACGTTTACAGTGCGCAGCTTCCCTGCGCAGATTCAAAAGCCGGCACTTGGACCGGATAATGCCGGCCTGACAAGCAGAAGCGCTAACGACTCGACCGCTCACGGTTACGCCGTGTGAATGGATGTCAACAATCAACTTCCGGCTGCCGGCTGCGCTCACGTGGAGGTAGAGAAACATGGCGGACGTGATCTTTATTTGATGATACACGTGACAACAAGCCGTGTTCTGATGAAGTTCTCGTGGCGATACCTTCTCCACGCCATCTACACGCTTGCTGTCCCCACTCCAACTAGATCTACACGCTTGTTGTCCCCATTCCATGTACACGCTTGTTGTCCCCACTCCATCTACACGCTTGCTGTCCCCACTCCAACTAGATCTACACGCTTGTTGTCCCCATTCCATGTACACGCTTGTTGTCCCCATTCCATGTACACGCTTGTTGTCCCCACTCCATCTACACGCTTGCTGTCCCCACTCCAACTAGATCTACACGCATGGTGTCTCCACTCCATCTACACGCTTACTGTCTAAAATTTTTTAAAAGTTAAATTAGACACAGACTCTCAGGAAATGCTTATCCCGGTAAACGCTCGACGAAATAAACAAGAAAATACAATCATTTATAAACTCATGCCTCAGAAAGATCCTTCAAATGCGCTGGCCTAAAACCATCAGAAATTAGGTATTATGACAACGGACAAATCAACAGCCAGCTTGAGAGGGGAGGGGGGTATTTCCCGAAAGAAACTTGCCCGAATGTCGTTTTCCCGAAGGCCGTTTTCCCGAATGGATAATACACGAATGCGACAAATTTTGGTATTTTCATCTGTAGCTAGAATCTAGATCTAACAGTAAACTGATTCTGCATCCAACATTTTAAAGACACAAAACATGACCAGGTTTTATTCAAACTCCAGTTCAAAACAAATCGCCTGTTTGTCCACATTAGCTTTATTTGCGTGGAGTTCTATCCTGTGTTTATGAAACCCTAGGCCGTATTTAAATCTTTTTTTCCCACCGAATTTTCCACTTTTATCTAAAGACACAGTCTATTTGACGAGAGCTAGACCGGCGCACACGTTCAACACGTTCGTGCGCACCAGTGCGCAAAAGCTATCCATGAAAAATGGGTGTGTAAACATAGCTGAGTTTGATCTATAAAGAAGGCAAATATAACTGTCGGGTATTTCACATTAACGGTTGAAAAAATATCTATATAATATAGTGTCTATAGTAAACTAGATATTAAAAAAAAATGTCTTACTAGCTGTTATGTGGGTGGGCGAGTCCATTTATATACCCCGCCCACCACCCCACCCCCATCCATGAATAGGATGCTAGTCTAAGTATGGAAGGCTGGTGTATTTTGTACACTGGCCAGATTTTTTTTACCGGACTTAATGGACTTCTTGGCAAGTACAAGTAAATGTACGAGTAGTAAAAGAGAAATCTCGACGTTTTATTTAATGTGAGATCACCAAGTACGACTCATAAGAGCTAATTATAATCATTTTTTTCATTATATACTTTTTAAATTATTGTACAGAAGACCAATACCACACAGTTTATCTTTTTCAACTAGAAATCAAAATGTGAGTTTGATTTTCAGTTTTATGAAATGAAATGTATACAACATTTACCGAGTTAAAGAAAAAGAATCAAAATACAAGAAAAACAGAAAACTAAATAACAAATTAAGGAAAATATACAACACAAAAGTAGTTTGAATATATATATATATATATATATATATATATATATATATATATATATATATATATATATATATATATATATATATATATCTGGTCTGTATGTGTTTCTAAGCTGTATGTCTCCCCCCACAATCAGAGCTTAAGAGAGAAAAAACCGTGTTATTTATTTAAGCATTGATGAGCAGAGACGTCGAGAAATGAAAAAAAAAAATCAGCAAATATCGAGCCCGTCGATTACCGAGGGAATCGATACCGGTGAAAATGTTTTGTTTGTTGGTTTAATCCCCTCACTTGACACGTCCTCGCGGACAAAACGGGTTAGCGGATTAGGGTGTGAGTTTTTCCCCTTTGTGCTCGCTCTCTTGCCCGTGTCCAGGGGCTTATGGGAGCTGTCAGTGGGGACTGCCTCGTTCTGAATCCCAGCCCCTGTGCCTGTGTTGTGGCGGTCTCCCCACGGGCTGATCTAACGAGATTACCCACAGACAGGCCCGTCTTACTAGGGAAAATGCCGTCATTTCAACGATCCGATACGCAACAGCATCGATACCGCATTACGCAGGATTTGGAATTTCGATATCTTGCACTTAGAAAAATGTTTTATTTATAAGGTTTCAATTTCGACAAGGAAATATAGAATTTTAATAAACAAGTTTTGAGAGTATGAGCCTATTTATTTTTTAATGTCGTTCCCTAACAATCCCTTCCTTAAGGAAGAGTGCAATCGAAATTGAATTTCACACATAGCTAGGGGAGCCTTGTGAAGAAAAAAGTTGAATCTAAAAAAAAACGGAGCAAGTCTGGCTGGTATTTCATGCAACTGATTGGCTACAGCGAGTAAAGGGTGGAAAACAATTTTTTAAACCAAATTGCTGTACATGATTTTTGTTATAGCGTGTTCTTTGGTTGTGTGAAAATGTTTTTTTGAGCCGAAACAATATTTTTTTTATTATAATACTTGATACAATAAAACCACTCCATGACCCACCTACTCCATGACCCGCCCATTTTATGGCCCGCCCATTTTTATGGCCCGCCCATTTTTATGATCGCCAACTGTATAACCCGCCCACTCCGTGACCCGCCTACTCCATGACCCCCCCCCCCCCATTGACCCCTCCATTACCCACTTCTTTAAAACACCGTGTCTCCCCAATTGACACACCTAATTTACCCACTTAAAAGAAACCACCATAAAACCCTACATCACCACCTTCAACCTAGACCTATAAAATCTACATTATTTAATTTTTTAAAAACATTTACTAGCTGTAATGAAGAGTAGCCGGCCCTTGCGTGTCTGAGAAAAAAGTCTGAAGTCTGTCTGGCGTCTGTTTATGGCGAGTCTATTAGGGACGGAAGCCCGTGAGACACCCCCCCCCCAGTAGGTTGTAGATTTTTGTCTCCATCTTACTTTTAAAACCATTACATTTTTTTTTGTTGTTTACTTTTTGTGTGTACTTTAAAATTTCATTTGCTTTTACCGAAAATTAAAAAAAAAAAGTTTTGTCGCCTGTTGAGATCACGTTGATTGCATTCCTCAACAACTACATCAAGAAATACAATTACAAAAACAAATATAACAGCTACAATATTTACAAATACAACTACAATATGTACAACTATATTTACAATTACACTTATAACTACACTTACAACTACACTTACAACTACACTTACAACTACACTTACAACTACACTTACAACTACACTTACAACTACACTTACAACTACACTTACAACTACACTTACAACTACACTTACAACTACACTTACAACTACACTTACAACTACACTTACAACTACATTTACAACTACATTTACAACTACATTTACAACACCATTTACAACCACATTTACAACCACATTTACAACCACATTTACAACCACATTTACAACCACATTTACAACTACACTTACAACTACACTTACAACTACACTTACAACTACATTTACAACTACACTTACAACTACATTTGCAACACCATTTACAACACCATTTACAACACCATTTACAACCACATTTACAACCACATTTACAACTACATTTACAACCACATTTACAACTACATTTACAACCACACTTGCAACTGCAACACAACAGCAACTACAACAACTACAAAAAGAACCACAACTTCAACAACTGCAATAACTATAACAGTTGTAACAACTGCAATAATCACAGCAACTACAACTACATCTTTAACAACACAAAACATCCACCGGTCTATCATTCCCAAAGAAAAAGAGAGGGTTGGAAGATACCACAAATACTAAGCAGATAAAAATACATTTTTTCAATGTCTTTACTAAAAAATCGTAACATTTTATGTTATCTGAAATGGCATTTTCTATAAGCCTCTATATTTCATGATAAAGGTTATTAAGTTAATATTTAAGCTAGTACCGATATGGTTAATGGGTAAAGCACTATGTCGCTAATGGTGTGGGTGATTTGATGAGCATATAACATAGTCTCTGATTTATATGTGAAGGTTATCTTGCTAAAGGTGTAAGGCTATTGGTGGATCTATAAATATCGGGTTAATGGTGTAAAGCTGTTTGATGAATCTATAACATGGTACCTGGATCATGTGTAAAAGGCTATCTAGCAAATGGCGCCAGACAGTGAATGATTGAGTGATTGAATGATTGAAATGTCACACAGCTGCAGGATATAGCCCCACCCTTTTAGTACCGCTCTTCACTAGGACCCGTCGTAAACCCCAGTCGCCACACCAAGGGCGATAATTTGATCAGCATCAAACTACGACATTACGTAAACCGGGGGGTGACGTATTTTAGCAACAATCTCGCATACACGTAGTTAATGTCTGCATTCTAACTTTTATTAAGGGGCGTGAAAGGCTCTTTGATTAATCTATAAATAATGCTAGAAACATTTGCACGTTTTTAAGAGGTTGGGGAGAGGGGGGGGGGGGGGGAGCCCCTAGGGGGGGGAGTGTGAAACATACATACATATAGCCTATACGATCAAAATCTATGAACAATTACTTTTTTTCTCTGTTAAAATGTCGAACGCTGTCGTCTAGCGTACTTTCTGTTGGATGTTCTAAATACCGCGGGGGAATGGGCAAACCATTAAATACCGGGTTGAACTACAGACTTGAAAAAAAAAAACCAGAAACGTTGCAAGAAATTTGATCATACAAAATGAGTGTGTTTGTATAACTAAAAAAAATGTAAACAAAAAATATAAACGTTAAAATAAAATGCAAAACGAGGAAACCAATTGACGAAAGGAAAAAAATTGAGAAATGTGAAACACTGTTGGAAAGATTGATGAAATTCAGCTAATTAAGTCCTTTCTGTAGTTTAGTCCTTTAGAGTTAGTTAAAGATTAATTACAGACTGGTTTCATCATTAAGTTTTTTTTTCAAATGCGTCTGCTGTCTGTAGAGATACTTGCAACTCGTCTATGAGGTACAATAATCTTTATCGAGCTTTCTCGGGACGCCCATAATTTCAATGGACGCCCATAATTTCAATGGACGCCCATAATTTCAATGGACGCCCATAATTTCAATGGACGCCCATAATTTCAATGGACGCCCATAATTTCAATGGACGCCCATAATTTCAATGGACGCCCATAATTTCAATGGACGCCCATAATTTCAATGGACGCCCATAATTTCAATGGACGCCCATAATTTCAATGGACGTCCATAATTTCAATGGACGCCCATAATTTCAATGGACGCCCATAATTTCAATGGACGCCCATAATTTCAATGGACGCCCATAATTTCAATGGACGCCCATAATTTCAATGGACGCCCATAGTTTCAATGGACGCCCATAATTTCAATGGACGCCCAAGATTTCAGGTGGACACCCACAGAAGCACTTGTGATGGCTCCAACCTAAATTCAGGAATAATCTGTATGGGGGTAAGTGTGACAAAAAAATCTAAAACCTTCCTTGATCAAAAGGAAGTTCTTTGCTACCACTTTGGTAAAGAACGGACCACTATCTAGTATTTAATTTATATATATATATATATATATATATATATATATATATATATATATATATATATATATATATATATATATATATATATATATATATATATATATATATATATATATATATATATATATATATATATCCAGTGTTTTCTGAAAGAAAAGCTGTAAAGTTGAGTAACCCGATAACGTTTGATTAATGCCCCTAACGAGATTTTATTTTTTTCTAGTTCTGACAAAGATCTGCCCACCGAGGATTCTGGGCGCAAGATTGACCGCGTTTAACCTCTGAAACGTGTTTAAATAAACCTCTCACTGATTGGTTAATCACGCCCATGTATCGCCCAATCATCAGACGTTTCTCGGCTCTGCTCGCTAGACTCCCGGTCGGGGAATTAAAAACCAGTTCCCCGACAAATGGGTTTGTTTCACTGCTTTTGTTGGCTTTTATTTATTTTACATTTACCCTCCCGGCCGGGGCGTCCCGTCAAACGTTTTCTGACCTTGACCTTATCTGAGTAAAAAATAACACGTGTTTTTTTTTAGTTTTTAGAGAGGATTTTCCAGAGTATTGCTTAGGCAGAATTAAAAAAAAAAGAATTTTAAAGAGCTAGGGTTAGGTATCCAGTGAGTTAAGTTTTAAGGCGCCAAGCAAGCTGGGAATAAAAGACTATTATTTTCTACTGGCACCAAATCTTGATGAAGGATACTTTGGCACATCTCTAAGACCATTTAATCTCTATAAAATCGTGATGACCCAATGTGCAGGTGAAGTCGAGTTCACCTGAATCAGTGATTTCGGGATATGAAGATATATTGCGGTCAGCGCTAAGCACATTTGTACTTTCACTAACGTGAATCAGGTACCCATCAGAGCTGGGTCGACTCAGGAACGTTTTACTATAACGAGCAAGTGATTCGAAGTTGAGACTTTCGGATCAGCAGTCGTTAGGTTTATGTCTAGGACTCTTGGGACTTGTTTGGTTTATGTGAAGGTTTTGTTTCTAGAACAAAAGTGTATACAACAGTACAAATGAACAAAAAAATACCCCCCCCCCCCCGCGATGAGACAAAGGCTGGCCTAGTGCCACACTGAATTTCCCAGCACCTGTTTACGGTATACCGCACCATCCCCTCTGTACCACCTGACATTAGATGACTAATTTGATGACTAATTAGCGACCCGATATCACGCACTAAACATGCCATCGAGCATATTTGATTGATGATTTTTTTCCTCATTTCTCACCCAAAGGCATGATATTTCATAAAACATGATATTTCTTAAAACATGATATTTCATAAAACATGATATTTCATAAAACATGATATTTCATAAAACATTATATTTCATAAAACATTATATTTCATAAAACATTATATTTCATAAAACATGATATTTCATAAAACATGATATTTCATAAAACATGATATTTCATAAAACATGATATTTCATAAAACATGATACTTTATAATTCCATGAGCTGGGGATTTATATCTAAAAGCTGTATGTGCTGTGGTATTATGCTGCTAGCATATGTATATGTGTTTTGGGTAGGGGGTGATATGTATCTAGATTATGTGCGTTGGGTGATATATTGCTAGGTAATGTGTGTGGGTGTTGGGTGACCAATGTCAACCCCCACCCCCGTCAACCCTCCACTCCCCCCCACCCCCGTCAACCCTCCACCCCACGCCCTTTTCAAGTCAGCCATTATCGTAATGTTCAGCCCCCCAGAAGCATCACGTATCAAATGTATTTTAAAATCTCACATCAGGCCAATGATAAAGATTCTACCGCTGTCAAATCCTGCTAAAATTATCATTGAATTACATAAGTATCGATTCGATGCGTAAGTCCATATTGGATACCTATTACCTGAGGGGTTTCCTCTTACGTCATTGACCTCATGACGTCATTTGGCTTTTAGAGACCTGAGGTTTATGACGTAATTGGCCGGACGACGTCATAGAGTTAAGAGACACTCGAGCGCCTTAAGACTTGTTTCTCCACTATGTCATCACGTGACATGCTTGTGGATCTTTACCGTTATAGGAGACCAGGCGGCCATTGCTCTGAGCCGATTGGAGACTTTAGTCTAGGGTTAGTGTATGGGTAGGGCTAGGGTATGGGTAGGGATAGGGTTAGTGTATGGGTAGGGATAGGCTTAGGGTTAGTGTATGGGTCGGGCTAGGGTTAGTGTATGGGTAGGGCTAGGCTTAGTGTATGGGTAGGGATAGGGTTTGTGTATGGGTAGGGATAGGGTTAGTGTATGGGTAGGGATAGGGTTTGTGTATGGATAGGGCTAGGGCTAGTGTATGGGTAGGGTTAGTGTATGGGTAGGGCTAGTGTATGGATAGGGCTAGGGTAAGGGTTTATGGGTAAGGTTAGTGTATTTTTAGGGCTAGGGTTAAGGTATAGGAAGGACTAGGGTTAGGGTATCGGTAGGGCTAGGGTTAGAGTATATATGGAGGGCCAAGTTAAGTGTGTGGGCAAGGACAGTGTTAATGCGACCTTAATGCAAACTGCACATAGTTTAAGGCATCAAATCGACCAGGACTTAAAGCATCACATAGACCAGAGCATAAGGCATCGCAAGAACCAGGGCATAAGGCATCACAAGAACCATGGCATATGTCATCGCAAGAACCAAGGCGTATGGCATCACAATATCGCAACCAACAACAAGAGGCATCAAATAAAAAATTGAAACCAAAAAACATACAAGCTGTAAGCAGAACATTTTTGCTGCACCTAAGCTGGTGTCGATTTCACGCGTGTAATGTCTTCTGCCTGGATGGAGGGAGTGAAAGAGGAGGAGCAGGGAGGTAAAAAAAAATCGCCAGAAGAGGATTAGTGAGGTGACGTCGGCAAGCAACGAGCTTTATCCTGGAGGCAAGGTCCAAAAAATCAGTGGACACAATTTTTGGACTTTTACCTCGTATGCTATGGGAGAATCTAGCGTCAGGGGAGGCAATTCAAAGGTATAATAAATTCGAAACAAATAAGTACAAAAATGATATTTTTACCATGATAACTTAAATGTTTGTAAAGTTGTGTTGGGAATTTGTTACAATATAAACAGCGTGAGAAATTAATTGGAACTATAAATAATATGTAAATAAACGAGTAGAATGCGAAAAACGGAGATGCATAGAAGATTCTAACTCGGGGGGGGGGGGGGGGGGGGGGGGGGGGGGGGGCTGACACCGGGTGATACCCGACCTCGCTACGCCACTGCAAGCAATGTTCTACTTACTACATCATAAAAAGACATGTAACACTGCAGTGTGGAGAAAACTGAAATCATTGTTCAAGGCCATATTTTAGAAACTCTAAGATGATGTTTATATTCATCGCCGTCATATATAGTTGGGTAGCCTTGATGTACTCCGTTAATTTTGTTTAATTAGCGATAAAATCACGTGACGAGAAATGTAAATTAGTTTCCGTGTTGTTCGCGATCAGACTTGGACAAACACGCGTGATAAAGGCCAGCAGACACACCGGTGAGAGGTGGTAGGTCGTGGTCAAGGTCTGTGGTCAAGGTCAAGTGGTCAAGGCAAGTGGTCAAGACAAGTGGTCAAGGCAAGTGGTCAAGGTCAGTGGTCAAGGTCAGTGGTCAAGGTCAGTGGTCAAGGTCTGTGGTCAAGGTCTGTGGTCAATGTCAAGTGGTCAAGGCAAGTGGTCAAGGTCAAGTGGTCAAGGTCAAGTGGTCAAGGCAAGTGGTCAAAGTCAAGTGGTCAAGGTCAAGTGGTCAAGGCCAGTGGTCAAGGTCAGTGGTCAAGGCAAGTGGTCAAGGCCAAGTGGTCAAGGCAAGTGGCCAAGGCCAGTGGTCAAGGTCAAGCGGTCAAGGTCAAGCGGTCAAGGCCAGTGATCAAGGCCAGTGATCAAGGCCAGTGGTCAAGGTCAGTGGTCAAGGTAAGTGGTCAAGGTCAGTGGTCAAGGTCAGTGGGCAAGGTCAGTGTTCAAGGTATGTGGTCAAGGTCTGTGGTCAAGGTCTGTGGTCAAGGTCTGGGGTCAAGGTCTGTGGTCAAGGTCTGTGGTCAAGGTCTGTGGTCAAGGTCTGTGGTCAAGGTCTGTGGTCAAGGTCTGTGGTCAAGGTCTGTGGTCAAGGTCTGGGGTCAAGGTATGAAGTATTTGTTGCCCTTTGATTGAGTCTAAAAGAGAATCTATGCCCCATACAGGGCAGGTCGACTAAGCTTTGCTCTGAAAAGAGACTACCCCATCCTCAGCCCATCAAAAACTTTTAATGCACACCTCGACCCCAACAACACTGACTCTCCTCGACCCCAGGCTCCTCCCCTTACCTACCCCATCCCAATCCCCACCCCATCAAAACTCCCCCCAACACCCCCGCCCCTCCACCCCCGGTCCCTCCTCTTATTTATTTCCACCCGTCCCTTTTGTTTTATCATTACACATCCGCGCCATATTGATTTTATTTCCCATAATACAACACAAACAACAGGAAATGGAAATACAGTTTCGGTTTAAACGTTATCGATTCCTGTTTAACAGATTTTGATTTGAGTTTCATTGGGGGGGGGGGGGGAAGGGTGGATGCACCGTCAGGCTAGCCCTGGGCCGTTTGTTCTGGTACTTGATCGCAGCATCGGTCTGTTGGCATTGTAGAGATACTCTAAGACAGGTAAGATTGATGGTCTAGGTTTACTGAAAGGGGGGATTGTTGATATTGTAAAGATGCGCCAATGCGTCAAGGTAAGTAAGATTGGATGGTAGGCGGGGGGGGGGGGGGGGATATGCGTTAACTACATCATGTGCTATGGATTGAAGAATTTTTTCATCTCTTTTTAAATTCAGTTCATATTTAATCACCGGATTACATTTTTTTTCCCACGTTTTCTTTAACTTGCTTTCGTCTCTGTTTTGTCTTTCCAATCAAATCTTGCGATCGAAATTTCTGGCACTTCCCAGTTAGCTAGCGCGCTGAAATTTTCAGGGAAGCTTTGTTTTGGATGACAATTGAATATTCTATTGTTTTTATTACTAAATTGATCCATGGAAACATTTTATTGATCATTTTAGACCGCTATATAATTGTACAAAAAACGTGGGGAAAAAGGGACATAACCCAGTAACTGTAATTTGATGAAAACAAGGTTCGGTACTCTCCCTCTTTGCTTACTGAGTAGTGTTCACGCGGTGTTTGTGTACAAACAACCGTAACAACTGGTGGCCAGTATGGGGGAGACGATATGGTCGAGTGGTTGGGCACACGATTGCTATCCCACTCGACACGGGTTCAAATCTATGTGTTCTAGTCAGTAACGTATTCACACAACGTGTTTTTTACGAGTTGTCTTTTTACGAGTTGTCTTTTTACGAGTTGTCTTCGTTTACCCAAAAAAAAGTGAAAAGATAAAATCGATAGCAAGATTTTAATGCAAACAAACAGACAAACACTAAAAAGTAGAAAATAATAATCATTAAAAAAGTTTTTAAAAACCCACGTTTTCTGATTGAACTAAAAAGTAGAAAATAAATACTATACATCACAATAATGCAAGCGATCACTCTACTATAAGCGATCAAAAACGTGGGGCGCCGTGATTTTCTTACAGTTTCTAATACTGTTGACTCTCTACAAGCTCCCTAATAAAAGTCAATAGTATTATCTAATCAATAGTAATATAACTTTTACTTCGGCGACCCACGTTTTTGATCGCTTATAGTAGAGTGATCGCTTGCATTATTGTGATGTATAGTATTTATTTTCTACTTTTTAGTTCAATCAGAAAACGTGGGTTTTTAAAAACTTTTTTAATGATTATTATTTTCATATTAAACCAGACGAATGTGAAGTTTTTTTGGTCTTAAAATGGAGTCTAGTCGTCTGCTCATCTGTAGTGTAACATTTTGTATCAGCGTGCAAACGAGAGTTACGTGGTCAGGTGTTGATTGTGTTACTGAATCTGATTAGTTAGCACACAAACTTGTATCAACAAGTACTGATTTTTAACCTTTATCAACATACTTCAGTTCCAGTGTTTAATTATCACCTAACAAACAATATAACATTAGACGCGAACACAGCTGGTTTTGTCAATTGGCAACAAGATATCAGTCTAGCTGAGTAGCTTGGCTAGCTGAAACATGTGTGTTAACGCTCTCTGGATATCTGGGCTAGCTACATAATGTGTGCTAACGCTCTTTAAATAGCTGTGTACCACACTGAAACGCGTGCCTCAGTACACACCAGATCGCTGTGTCAAACAGTAAAAACACATGTACAAATGTCCTATCGTCATGCACGCAAACATTCCTTACCAAGTCCTCATCAGCCATCCCTAGCGATTGATATCTGTTCAAATATCGATTCCAAAGGTCATTACTTTGATCAGCCATCGATCGACTCTGATCGATCAAGTATCAATTTTATACCCTCTAGCCCTGATATCAAATGTCACATTTTGACACGATCTGGCAAATGACAATGATAAAATATAAACTCGGGCTATAGACATGATTTTTAATCCATTTTAAATACTTAAAGTTTTAAAAATAGAATAAAGTCTCGTAGACAAAAGAGTTGCACTCCAAGTGAACGCTAAATAAAAAAGTGCATAATAGTGCGCAATATTATTAGTACTTTAAAAATTTACATTAGTTTTTTGAGAAATCGGAAGTAGCGTAAATTACTACTTCCGGTCATCGGAAATTACTCAAAATTTGACAGAAGGTAGAAAATTAGATCTTTTACTCACATGTGAAATTTTATTTATCTATCTGAAATAGTACTCAAGCTATAGGCTTTTAAAAAATTCAAAGTAGAAAAAGTACCACTTCCGGTTATCGGAAATCGCTCAAAAGTTGATACGGATCTACGATTTTGATAAAATACTTATATATGAAATTTCATCAACCTAGCTGTAACGGTACTCAATTTATCGTGTTTACACACGGACAGACAGACAGACACACAGACAGACACACAGACATACGGACAGGATTGCAAAGCCCAGTTTTTCAGAATGGATTACGCATAAAACCTCTTAATTTTGATAAATCTGGATTGATAATTTTTGCCCGATTAAAATAAGTCCTCTATACTTCGGATGTGATGAAGGACTGAGGTGTAATACGGTGAAAATTGTTAAAATTTCAAGAGATTTTTTTGCACGATTACAATACTTTCTCTATACTTCGTATATACGAGAAAGTAAAAAGCAAGCTCCATGTAAAGGATACCCGTTAATAAGTCACGAGACCTATCCACCAGATATGTCCTGGCTTCAAACCGTGTACTCACCACAAGCTAGCCAATGGCCAACTCACCACAAGCTAGCCAATGACCAGCCACCAACTCACCACAATCCAGCCAATGTCCAGCCACCAACTCACCACAAGCTAGCCAATGGCCAGCCAATGGCCAACTCACCACAAGCTAGCCAATGGTCAGCCACCAACTCACCACAAGCTAGCCAATGGTCAGCCACCAACTCACCACAAGCTAGCCAATGGCCAGCCAATGGCCAACTCACCACAAGCTAGCCAATGGTCAGCCACCAACTCACCACAAGCTTTCCAATGGCCAACTCACCACAAGCTAACCAATGACCAGCCACCAACTCACCACAATCCAGCCAATGTCCAGCCACCAACTCACCACAAGCTAGCCAATGGCCAGCCAATGGCCAACTCACCACAAGCTAGCCAATGGCCAGCCACCAACTCACCACAAGCTAGCCAATGGTCAGCCACCAACTCACCACAAGCTAGCCAATGGCCAGCCAATGGCCAACTCACCACAAGCTAGCCAATGTCCAGCCACCAACTCACCACAAGCTAGCCAATGACCAGCCACCAACTCACCACAATCCAGCCAATGTCCAGCCACCAACTCACCACAAGCTAGCCAATGGCCAGCCAATGGCCAACTCACCACAAGCTAGCCAATGGTCAGCCACCAACTCACCACAATCCAGCGAATGACCAGCCACCAACTCACCACAATCCAGCCAATGTCCAGCCACCAACTCACCACAAGCTAGCCAATGTTCAGCCACCACCTCAACACAAGCTAGCCAATGTCCAGCCACCAACTCACCACAAGCTAGCCAATGGTCAGCCACCAACTCACCACAAGCTAGCCAATGTCCAGCCACCAACTCACCACAAGCTAGCCAATGGCCAACTCACCACAAGCTAGCCAATGGCCAGCCACCAACTCATCACAAGCTAGCCAATGGTCAGCCACCAACACACCACAAGCTAGCCAATGGCCAACTCACCACAAGCTAGCCAATGGCCAGCCACCAACTCACCACAAGCTAGCCAATGGCCAGCCACAAACTCACCACAAGCTAGCCAATGGTCAGCCACCAACTCACCACAAGCTAGCCAATGGTCAGCCACCAACACACCACAAGCTAGCCAATGGCCAACTCACCACAAGCTAGCCAATGGCCAGCCACCAACTCACCACAAGCTAGCCAATGGCCAGCCACAAACTCACCACAAGCTAGCCAATGGCCAGCCACCAACTCACCACAAGCTAGCCAATGTCCAGCCACCAACACACCACAAGCTAGCCAATGGCCAACTCACCACAAGCTAGCCAATGGTCAGCCACCAACTCACCACAAGCTAGCCAATGGCCAGCCACAAACTCACCACAAGCTAGCCAATGGTCAGCCACCAACTCACCACAAGCTAGCCAATGGTCAGCCACCAACTCACCACAAGCTAGCCAATGGTCAGCCACCAACTCACCACAAGCTAGCCAATGGTCAGCCACCAACTCACCACAAGCTAGCCAATGGTCAGCCACCAACTCACCACAAGCTAGCCAATGGCCAGCCACAAACTCACCACAAGCTAGCCAATGGCCAGCCACCAACTCACCACAAGCTAGCCAATGGTCAGCCACCAACTCACCACAATCCAGCCAATGGCTAGCCACCAACTCACCACAAGCTAGCCAGCCACCACCTCACCACAAGCTAGCCAATGGCCAGCCACCAACTCACCACAAGCTAGCCAATGGTCAGCCACCAACTCACCACAAGCTAGCCAATGGTCAGCCACCAACTCACCACAATCCAGCCAATGGCTAGATACCAACTCACCACAAGCTAGCCAGCCACCACCTCACCACAAGCTAGCCAATGGCCAGCCACCAACTCACCACAAGCTAGCCAATGGTCAGCCACCAACTCACCACAAGCTAGCCAATGGTCAGCCACCAACTCACCACAATCCAGCCAATGGCTAGCCACCAACTCACCACAAGCTAGCCAGCCACCACCTCACCACAAGCTAGCTAGCCACCAACTCACCACAAGCTAGCTAGCCACCAACTCACCACAAGCTAGCCAGCCACCACCTCACCACAAGCTAGCTAGCCACCAACTCACCACAAGCTAGCCAGCCACCAACTCACCACAAGCTAGCTAGCCACCAACTCACCACAAGCTAGCCAATGTCCAGCCACCAACTCACCACAAGCTAGCCAATGTCCAGCCACCAACTCACCACATGATGATGCACGTGTTTCATTATTTAGGCATTTCAATCTGAACCGGATGCCACCATTCCCCCCCCCCCCCCCCGCCCTGTACTCTGGCATATACAACATTTTTTAAAATCCTGTCTGTTTTGTGCCGTGTTTTGAATAATAAATGACGTCCGGATTAAACGCTTCGTTCTTTGTCGTTTAGCTGCGTGGGTGGGGGTGGGGGGGGGGGGGGGGTGGTGACATCAGGTCCACGAGGACATTTAGCAGACGTGAAATCTCTCACATGGTATCATATCACATTAACCCTTAGAGGCTGCGAACTGGCATCAGCTCCGCTTGCACGTTAATCTGCTGTGAAATCAGATAGTATCTTCTAGTGTTAACCCTTCAGAGGCGTCATATCAATTTAACCCTGTATAGGTGCCAAATCAAGTTAACCCTTTTGATGCGTCATATTATTTATAGAGGTGTCCCATCAAGTTAACACCTTAAAGGGGTCATATCAAATTAACCCTGCATAGGTGGCCATCTCAGGTTAACCCTTTAGAGGCGCCAAATCAAATTAACCCTTTAGAGGTGTCACATCCAGTTAATTACTTTAAGTTAGGTCACATCAACTTAACATCCTGACGCGTTCCCTTTAGGGTAAAATTTCGATAGGCACAAAGAGGCGACCACTTGAATTTCTAGACAGGGCCTCATCTCATGTCACATGGGTAAAGAACAAGTGGCTGGTCTAGAAAACATGGAGAAACTAGAGCAGGAAATATATCTATATATATAATTCTCTTCTGGGAGACGTTAGAAAACAAGCTGTAAACGCGCTCCCTACCACCCCCACCCCTACATGGTCTGGTGAGCTGTGGTTCACTCTAAATGTTTACAAACAGAGCCGGGTTTAGTGACGACTATTAGGGACAGATAATTTAGTTTGAAACGATTTTAAACTAAAAGGAGTTTACTTTAACGGAGGGGGGGGGGGGCGGGGAAGGAGGGGGGGGGTTATCGTCCTTAACGAGCTACTTATAGTGCTTTAAAGAAATATTTTCAGTGGCAGCGTTGGTAGTGTCGAATTCACAAATTATGAATAGCTGAAAAGTAGAAAAAACAACTAAATAGCGGCGTATGATATGCCGCGGGTCGGCTCGTACTAAATATATAATAAGTACGTTAACTAAATATGATAGGAGTCGTAAATTGGTATATACATTCACCCAACCAAATATCTAATACTTTTTACCTAAGCGATATAAATAGTTCGCACTGCCCATTAATATTCTAACCGAACGTTGTAATATCTTGCCATAAAAATATCAAATCGAAATACAAGTAGAAATATTACAATAAATATATCCATTTATAAGGTCAATTTAATGTCAAACATTGATTATAAATAACTTAATTCGATCTTCGGGAATTACCTTAAACTGAAGCAGAAAAAAAATCCACAATGGCATCCCCCTTTTCATCGTTGTCAACTAATCACATAATGGTGTTATTAGTTAATTCCCTTTAGTTTTTGGGCGGTCGTCTCCCTTGACAGCATTCCTCTGCCCACATTAACTCCGGCCCCTGAAGTGGAAGTCTAGTGGGCAGTCGGCTGAGCTGGATCAGACGGGTCTTAGTCTGTAGACTCGACTTGGTCAATATTTACACCAGCCGTCTTAGGAGGGGTCACTCAATAGGTTCATTTCATTCCTGGGATTTAGCCGCCCATCCATCAATCAAGCATATAATCATTATATATATATATATATATATATATATATATATATATATATATATATATATATATATAATGTTTATATTCGTGTATGTGTTTTGGAAAACGGTTTATTTTGCTGTCAGTATTGGAAGTAGAAGCCCATATTATGCTACCAGTAAGAAATGGCTGCTATAGATTTAACCCCAGTATGAGCGACCCCTAGAGACCCCTAGAGAGAAAGGATTTATGACGTCTGCATAAGAAGTGGGTCATTGCTTAATCACAAGTATACACATTAACTTTCTGGCATTCGTACAGAGATAGTATACACAGAACCACCCACATACACACACACGCATACATATTTCACATTAACTTTTCTGCACTCTAATAAAAAGGAAACACACATACCACTTTACACATACATCACAGCCCTACAGCCAGACAGGGGCTGTACCCACTGCCAGACATTTGGAGCTTTAAAAACTACGGCATGCAAATTTTCCCGTTGAAGAAGATACACCACGGAGTTTTCCGCTGAAAATAACCGGATGGAAATTGTCCGATTGAAATCCGAGGGACTAAACTCTCCCGATCAACGAAGTGAAAACCGGCTTTAACCAGAGCACTCGATTTTCTGGCGAGTTTTTTTTTCTTTGGAGAAGTTAATAAAATAAAATAAAAAATGAGATAAAAATGTGAAATCACAACTTGAAACTTCCGGGGAACTCACAAGTACCACTAACGTGAGGGGACACAATCTGCTCTCCCCCTACCCCGCCCCTTAACCCAAGGCATTCGAGTGGACTCGGCACCGCGTGAGCCGTAAGGGAGATCTTAAGTGTAACTTTATTAAAAAGTTGCGTCACTTGAGCTCACTGACATCTATTAAAAATCAATGACCCAACATCAGAGCGGGTCTAAGGGGACAGAACTGTCCTGTGTGAGGGGACAAAACTCTCCTATCTGAGGGGACAAAACTGTCCTATCTAAGTGGATAGAACTCTCCCACCTAAGGGGATAGAACTCTCCCGCGTAAGGGGACAGAATTCTCCTGCCTGAGGGGACAGAACTCTCCTGTTTAAAGGGACAGATATGTCCTGTTTAAAGGGACAGATATGTCCTGTTTAAAGGGACAGAACTGTCCTGTTTAAAGGGACAGAACTCTCCTGTTTAAAGGGACAGAACTCTCCTGTTTAAAGGGACAGAACTCTCCTGTTTAAAGGGACAGAACTCTCCTGTCTAAAGAGACAGAACTCTCCTGTCTAAGGGGACAAAACTCTGTCTAAAAGGACAGAACTCGGAGATTACGGTCTGACTTGGTCCATGAGTTGATTCGGCTTTGTTTAGTTAAGTGAGTCTCGCCGGAGAGTTCTGGTTTCTCTGTAGACGTTTGGGTTATCCGGCTTTGTTTCATTTCCGAGGATTCAGAGGTCGATGGTGTTTTTTTGGTGGTGTTTGAAATAACAAGAGGATCTGGTGTTTTAACTCGTTTGAAAAGATTGTATTTGTTAGCTTAGTACTTTGGTCAAGGACTTTTCTCTAGGTGTTTTTTTTTTTTTTTAACTTGACGCTTTGGAAAGTCGAAGTACTTTAGACAGAAATAGTACGGGTTTATGTAAAAACTGCACCACCTCAGCCCTCAACCTCAGAGATATAACCATTAACAGCTTTAAAAACTGAGTTCTATTCTTCCCTCATGTAATTGTCTGTAATTTTGTATTTTATGTTTGGGGTGAATTGTGTGTGACGGTGGAGTACCTGGCCAATGGAAGTGAATGGGTGAGCGATCAATCACTCAGAGGAAGCTGGTTGTTTTGACTGTTAGAACTTAAAATGCATCCAATATTATGCCCTAGATTTCTATCTTGTGTACTCATGCCCTTCAATTATAAGTGCTATATTAAACGATGGATGTTTGATTACTGAAATGAACTGGATTCATCGTGGACTGTATTATTTTAAATAAAGTTCAATGAACCAACAGCTTATCGTCTGTCCTTAAAGAAAGAACACACAAGTCCATATCAGAGGCGTAGCGAGGGGGGGGGGGTGCGGGGGTGCGGACTGCATCGGGTGACATCATTTAGAGGTGTAAATCGAAAGTTTGAGTGGGGGGTGCAAATCGAAAGTCTAAGGGGGGGGGGGGTGCACAAATCGAAAATTGAAAATTTGTCCCAGGGAAGGGTCTTTACGCCTCTGGCGGGTGACACCATTAAATGCCGCACCGGGTGACACCCGACCTCGCTACGCCACTGGTCCATATTTAGTCTAAGGTATACACACTTAGTCTAAGGTATACACACTTAGTCTAAGGTATACACACTTAGTCTAAGGTATACACACTTAGTCTAAGGTATACACACTTATAAAAATAAACCATGACAGACCTTTATTGGTACATTTCATGACACACCTATTGCTCCACATTCTCACCTCTTCCCCATCTGATTACATACGAGTAACCCCCCCCCCCCCCCAATCTTGTCCGTTTGTTTACACACCTACCCTAACCCCACTCAAACACGCACACCTCAACTTAACCAATACAATTATCAACATCTCCCCAATGAGCCCAAAAAACAACTGATATACACCTTCTACTGTGCACACCTCTCTTTAAAATATTATAGAAATTACTTAGCTAACGCTAAACAGAAAATATAAACAACCCTTTACAGACAATATAAACAACCCCAACCAGACAATATAAACAGCCCTAAAGAGACCTTAACAGCCAATATAAACAGCCCCTAAACAAAAATATAAACAGCCCCTAAATAAACAGCATTAGGAATTGCCTCTAAACAAACAGTAAAGCACCTGCCAAAACTTAATGGAATCCACACATCTTAAGAACATTTAAATTTAATCAATCTCAACAAATTTTAATCCAATTAACATAAATTAATTAAATTAATCTCAACCCATTTAAATGAAATTAATCTGAAACTCATTAATAACGAGAACCCCTGCTCACTTCCAGTTTTGAGAGTTCCAACTTTTCTCAGACATGCGCATTCTAAAACCGGAAATTAACGCATTGGCATTATAATTTGTTTTCCGAGTTAAGCGCGCTGAAAATAAATATTTTTGAAATTCTTGCAAGACAGAGAACTTTGATGCTGAAATGTCATCTCTGTTTAGATATTCCAGAATTTTAATTTGTAGTTGCCAGTGAAAGACATCGGCAAGCAACAAACTGTTTCTCGGTACGCAACTTAGCTTTTTTATCTGGCGGTAACTACACCATTTATGAAAGCATGCTTGTAGATTGTTTTAACAGAGGAGGGGGAGGGGGTGCAGGGTTGGAGAAGACGTTGTATAGTGAAGACTGCTGTGTCGAGCTAATGTACAAAATTTTGTAATGGAACTTTTGAAATGAACAATCCGAAATATATTATTATAAGATAAAAGCAGATACATTAATTTTTAAAAAGGGTTTTAAAAAGAAAAAGAAAAGCTGAAGAAATTAGTAAAAATTGTTTTTTAAAAAAAGCTTACCAGTGATCTGTACCAAACTGGCAATACAAAGCGTCAGCAAAAGTTGCCAGAGATGCTCCATTTTGATTGGTTCTGTCTGTTCTTCCTGTCATGCGCACACGCTCCTAAGCTATGTTTAATAATCCAAAATTGGCCCCGGTTGAAGACGGCTGGTCGCTGTGAGAAAATAAAATAAAACGATGAAACGGATTAATGGCGTCAGTGGGGAGAGGTGTGTGTGGGGGGGGGGGGGGGGGCTTGAAATGTCATGGGAGAAACAAAATGGCCTGTATGATGGAGATTGTGTTAAATACAATATATCAGTTATCCCATACCCAACTCCATATATTGCACCATCACAACTTGTACGTCGAAATATTTAAACTGCCACGTTGTATGTGACAACTGTTTACTCAGGGATGTTCTACAGTTAGGTACCCATTAGAGCTGAGTGGACTCAGGCACGTCCTACGGTCAGGTATCCATTAGAGCTGAGCGGACTATAGGACACGGCTGGTATTGTCTGGCCTAGTCTATATAGATTTTATAAACACGCCAAGGTAGTCCAGCTGAGCTGTTACAAGTTGGTGGGGAGACAGTTGAGGTCCACACACGCCATTTACCACACACCACTGACCACACACTATTTACCACACCATTTACCACACATACCACACAAAACTTACCACACACCACACGACACTCACAAGACACAAGTCACATGAAGAAAAAAAAAATCTATACGAGTTAGTACACGTACGGTATTTTTAGAAATGAAAATCAACAAACACGAAATAAACTGTTAATTGACATGACGTCATCTCATTCTAATTCTAATTCATTAAAAGCCTTCTGGCCATAAACACATTGACCTAATTAATGTTCAATATTTGTGGCAGTTTTATTATCCAGTTTACCACATTTTCATTCTTGGTTGTATAGTTCAATATTTGTGGCGGTTGTACCAAGTCTACCACATTTTCGTTCTTGATCATATAGCTGTTTGGTTCTTTTTCCAATTATTTTTGTTTGGTAGCCACGAAAGTCGTTTAATTAATTACTTAATTACAGTATTTGATTATCTGGGGGTTTTTAAGGAATGTTATGTTGACCCCAGATTTTAACCCCCCCCCCCCTCCCCCTCTCTCGTCTTGTACAAAGAGCATGTCATTCGTTAATTTATGACAACCAATTAACCGCCTTTGTCTTTAGTCTTATGGGCTGTTTAATTAGTCCCAGACTTGATGGATTAGTTCCATGTTCAATTAGCCACATGATGTAATCGTTACACGCCTTATTAGCCACGTGACGTGACTGGTTGATGTTTATCAAAGTACCGTGAAAATCAAACAGGTGTAAAGAAAACGACAATCTAATGATATCGTGACAACTTGTTTATTATAAAACTACAATAAAGGACGCCACGCCAATTTTACAACATCGTTACCACATAATATAAAAAAATCATGTTACAAAAAAATGACAATCAAGTTATAATACAAACATGTAATCAGTCATTTTCATGAAAGCTTTTTTAACGAATTACTTGATCTCGCTAATCTGCATTGATGGACGTGGTCGTTTATTTGTATGCCCTTATCGTTTATTTGTATGCCCTAATGTAGTTACTTGTCACTAATGCATTTTTATCTTCCTAATACGGCCATAATTTCATGAGTTTTTCCATAACAAGTGTTTAATTTCGTAACTGTTTTTAAAGAATTACATTAGCTTTATTTTTGTGTGTATATAGGCCTATATAACTTTGATATATTTTTATGAAATGTGGACAATAAGAAACCAACATCTATATTTTTATTTCTATGTCGAATTCAGTGGGTTTTTTAGGGCGTGCAGTTTTTGTAAAATGTAATTATTCTAGTTTATTGCGGTTGTTAGACAATTCAAGTATAGTACAATAGTTTATAATATTGTAATTTATTTATAGTATCGTAAATTGTATTTCTATTGTTAGTCAGTTATATATAAAAAAAATTACATAAAGGCATTAGACGGGTATATTTCATTTGGTCGTACTCGGTGATGTTAGTGAACGTTAGATTTCAATGGTGTATGCCTGATCTCAACGGTGTATGCCTGATCTCAACGGTGTATGCCTGATCTCAATGTTGTATGTCTGATCTAAATGTTGTAGTTCTGATCTCAATGTTGTAGTTCTGATCTCAATGTTGTATGTCTTATATCAATGTTGTATGTCTAATCTCAATGTTGTATGTCTGATCTCAATGTTGTATGTCTGATCTCAAAGTTGTATGTCTGATCTCAAAGTTGTATGTCAGTCTCAATGTTGTAGTTCTGATCTCAATGTTGTAGTTCTGATCTCAATGTTGTATGTCTTATCTCAATGGTGTATGTCTTATCTCAATGTTGTAGTTCTGATCTCAATGTTGTATACCTGATCTCAATGGTGTATGTCTGATCTCAATGTTGTATATGCGAACTCAATGTTGTATGTCTTATCTCAATGTTGTAGTTCTGATCTCAATGTTGTATGCCTGATCTCAATGTTGTATGTCTGATCTCAATGTTGTATGTCTTATCTCAATGTTGTAGTTCTGATCTCAATGTTGTAGTTCTGATCTCAATGCTGTATGCCTGATCTCAATGTTGTATGTCTGATCTCAATGTTGTATGTCTGATCACAATGTTGTATGCCTGATCTCAATGTTGTATGTCTGATCTAAATGCTGTATGCCTGATCTCAATGTTGTATGTCTGATCTCAATGTTGTATGTCTGATCACAATGTTGTATGCCTGATCTCAATGTTGTATGTCTGATCTCAATGTTGTAGTTCTGATCTCAATGTTGTATGCCTGATCTCAATGTTGTATGTCTGATCTCAATGTTGTATGTCTGATCTCAATGTTGTATGTCTGATCTCAATGTTGTATGTCTGATCACAATGTTGTATGTCTGATCTCAATGTTGTATGTCTGATCTCAATGTTGTATGTCTGATCACAATGTTGTAGTTCTGATCTCAATGTTGTATGTCTGATCACAATGTTGTATGCCTGATCTCAATGTTGTAGTTCTGATCTCAATGTTGTATGTCTTATATCAATGTTGTATGTCTGATCTCAATGTTGTATGTCTGATCTCAATGTTGTATGTCTGATCTCAATGTTGTATGTCTTATATCAATGTTGTATGTCTGATCTCAATGTTGTATGTCTGATCTCAATGTTGTATGTCTGATCACAACGTTACCAGTTTAAAAAAAAAATTTCTCCACATATAAAGAAATGTTTTTAAAAAAATATATTTTTATCCACACCCAGAAAAAGAAAAGTTTTAAAAAATATTTTCATTAGCTCTGTATTAATTTTTTCAGCCCTGCCCCCCACGCTATTTTTGTAATGCCGTGCGGGGTGCCTCCACTGTATTCACGGTCTAATCAGATTTTCATTGAACAGTTGACAGACTGGAAGGTGGCGCGGACCTACAAGACGTCTCGGGTCATCCCATAGGTGGGTGTAGGTGTACTGGGCTAATGACCGTCATAGAGGGCTAATGATCGTCATAGAAGAACTAATAATCGTCATAGAGGGCTAATGATCGTCATAGAGGGCTAATGATGGACATGTAGAGCTAAAGATTGTTATATAGGGTTAAGTTTATCTGATAAGTGGCGTATGTGATACTGGGCTAATGATTATCATACAGGGACTTATTATCAGCATAGAGGGGCTAATATTATCATCATATAGGGCTAATGATCATCATATAGAGCTAATGATCATCATATAGGGCTAATGATCATCATATAGGGCTAATGATCATCATATAGGGCTAATGATCATCATATAGGGCTAATGATCATCATATAGGGCTAATGATTATCATATAAGGCTTAATGATCATCAAATAGGGCTAGTGATATCTTATTTAGCCCACTACATGACAGTTATTTGCCCCTAAATGGCGGTCATTAGCCCTCTACATAAGAATTTTTAACCGGCTAATGTTCGTATTTATATTTCTCAAAAAAAAAAGGCTTTAGCCGTCTGATATTTAATAGCCGTCTAATATGACGTATTTGGCCGTCTACACATCCATAAATCAACATCATCCCATCCGAGATTTTCCTCTCTAGCTCTCTCTTACCGTGTTATCGAAATTCCTCTTTTCCTCACTCTCGTGTCATTGAACCTCCCAACCCTCTCTCCAACCATCTCTCCAACCCCTTCTCTACCCTCAACACCCCCGCCCCCACCACTCTCTTTAAAGATTGCTCAAGTGAAATTTTCTTTACAAAATGGGGGAGACAACCTATAACAATTTTTGCCGCTTTTAATAACATTAGACCCCTTTACGTCCGCGTTCAAGTTTAGCAAAAGAAAAAAAAACAAACTCTCATTACATTTTTTTAGACACAGAGATTAGAATCATCAAATAACTCGATTGGATGATTTTTGTTCTTGGATGAAAAAATACACCAGAGAATGGGTTGAAGCTTTGGGCTGTTATTTTTAACTCAATGTGATTTAAAAAAAAACCAAATGTCAGCATTTTCAGATGGAGGCGTCAAAATTGGCGGCAAGTTCAGATCGACGCAGGGTTAACCCTGGCTATAATTAGCACTTTTTAGGAGAGAAAAAAATTATATTCGAGATGGACCGTAAATGTCGTCGTGACTAGCACCTACCCCGGATGGTCGGGGAGAAACTTGACGTCTAATGGTAAACAGGTAGTGAGCAACGTGTATTTTGTGTGAAGGTGTTCTGAAAGTCTTATAGCGCGTTTACACTTGCGACAAGTATACTATACAAGTCTAGAAAAACAACTCGCATCAAGTTAGTGTACATGTTTTGTGAGAAATTGTTTTCATACAAAATTAACTTGTGAGTATTTCGTCCTAGAAATGGATGGTATACAGAAGTGTAAGGATGGTGTTATACAAAGATATATGTATTTTACAAAGTGACTGCGCAGCAAGGTCAAAACTACTAAGCGGTTTAGGCGGAACTTTGGTGGGAGGGGAGAATCAAGAATTGCGACGCCTCAACATTTAAGGGTAACTCTATGTCGCATCAAACAATTCTGTAATATAATAATGTAACAATAGTTAATTGCAAAGCATTGGATGAAACAATAGTTAATTATTGGTGCAACATTAATCGATGCAACAATAATTGACGCAACACTAATTGATAATTAGTGCAACGCTAATTGATAATTGGTGCAACAATAATTGATGCAAAAACTTTAAGTTGTCGTCTAAAAGTATCATTTCGGACCTGAAGGTCCATCGGTCAGGTGAAATAAAGTTCACCTGTTTCTGTGACCTCCGCATCTGAAGAAATAGTGTGGTCAGAGCTGAGTGGACTCAGGGACGTTCTACTAACACAATCCCGAGATTCGAACTTGAGACTTGCGGGTTAGCAGTCGTATGCTCAACCACCCAACCACGCCATTACTCAAGTGTCAGTAGAATTGTTATTTTTAAACAGGGCGGAGGGGGTGTCTAACTTTGGCGTCACGTTTAGAACCAGGTTTTTAGTTTGTAGATAGTTGGGGAAGGGGGAGGGGGTGGAGGGATCAAATGGGCTAAACTATCACGACATTATTTCAGGACAAGCATTTGGCAGAGGTTTTATAGAATAAGACATTATCTTTCTCGTAAATGTGCACGATTCTACAAATGAACGCATACATGCTTGGCCTTCAACTTGTCCGGTTTAAGGAATACATGCCCCCGGTTGCCTTATTTTTCTATTCGAGTGAGTCTACATTTTATTTTGTTGTATTGAACCAATAAACATGTGGAATCCTGTTTCCCACACGGTAAAAGTAAAAATCCGTAAGGTCACAAGTAAACAACAAGAACACGAGCATTCTATTGGACGGTCACATGGTCACCCTCAACCACACACGAAACTCCTTCCTCCGCCACCCCTAACCACACATAAACATGCACACACACATACGCAGTCGATGGGCGGTTCCAGGTCAAGCGTCATTATCACAATGGCACCCACAACCGTTTATAAAAATTCCTACCTCCTCACCCACCCCTAACCACACACAAACATATACACAAACATGCACACAGCCAACGGATATTAAAATTGCCGGATCTCTTTATTTCTATTTTCAAACATTTTCAAAATGACGGTATAAAAAAAGAGTAATTTAAAAAAATAAAATAAAGGATCTAACTGAATACTTCGATAAAATTTCGTCTCAGATATCTAAATCTATGTAAAATTCGTTCAAGCGATTGCAAATATGTCAAATACGCCGTGGGTAGCCTTTTTAACTACTCACTTGAAAATGCATCTTTGGAGAATATCCATTAGTAAAATTTTTAAACGAAGAGTTTTTTTGGTTTCGTTGATTTTTACCGGCTTTTGGTATTACCGCCGTCTGGGTGCAGACGGGAAGTGACGTGTTCTGAGATGAAAATCTTTCATTTCCGCTCAGACTTTGCTCACCCCACAGGTTAAATTAATCTTTTCTGTCGGTTAATCCAGGGATTGTGGGATTAGGATTACACGGGCTTTACTTCGACATGTGGGTAAGCTTCAGATATTATCAACGTTTGGATATTGACGTTTTCAAGTGTTTATTTGTGGTTAAATTCAGAAATATTGTTAGGTGGTCAGTTCTAGAAATATTGGCAGGTGGTCAGTTCTAGAAATATTGGCATGTGGTCAGTTCCAGAAATATTGGCATGTGGTCAGTTCCAGAAATATTGGCAAGTGGTCAGTTCCAGAAATATTGGCAAGTGGTCAGTTCTAGAAATATTGGCAGGTGGTCAGTTCTAGAAATATTGGCAGGTGGTCAGTTCTAGAAATATTGGCAGGTGGTCAGTTCTAGAAATGTTGACAGGTGGTCAGTTCTAGAAATATTGGCAGGTGGTCAGTTCTAGAAATATTGGCAGGAGGAAAGTTCTAGAAGTGTGGACAGGTATTCGGTTTTGACGTGTAATATTTTAACAGTCCCATATGTTTATACAAGGACTGATATATTTATGTTTATGAGTCCTCACGAAGAGTATAAAGACGTTATATACCAATAATTATATCTGACTAATTGAAAGTTAATTGAAATCCTGATAGGGTTACTAGCATAAGGTGAAAGGGGCACTACCATTAGGTGTAAAGGTCACTACCATAAGGTGTAAAGGTCACTACCATAAGGTGTAAAGGTCACTACCATAAGGTGTAAAGGTCACTACCATAAGGTGTAAAGGTCACTACCATAAGGTGTAAAGGTCACTACCATAAAGTGTAAAGGTCACTTAAAAAAGGTAGCGTACTGACCAGTATTAGATCATACGCAAGGTAATTTATAGCCGCAATCGGAAATCGCCGATTAGTTCGGTGCGGTCGCTGTGGGTTTTCCCGTTTCCCGAAGGTTTTCTAAAACGTACTTGCATACCATGATTGGAAATCCCCAGTATCGTAGGTAGTCGCTGTGGGTTTTTCCCTAACTCACGTAAGACGCTAGCTGCGAAAAGCTTATTCTGTTGAATAAGCGGCCGGGGTGTTTAAATAATTTCTTGTTAAAATTCTCACAGAAAGAAAACTTTACATGGAATATGCATTGAGATTTATATCACACGGTACGCCGGTAATCCAACGAGAGGAAATTAAAAAAAAAAAGATTAAAAAAAAAAGCGGGAGTGAAAATGCGCTTGCTTAGCAACGACAGGGGAGGGAACTATATAATAGGAAATAAACAACAACGTTTTTATCTCCAGAGTGACATCCCTTTGGGTGCTCAAAACGATCCCTTTCCGAAGTAAAGAATTGGGAAAGAAGACGATTTGGAGATTATTAAAAATCTCTGAAGTAATGATTCGGGCGTGGGACGTCCGCCCGCCCCCGGGCCAAGAACTAGCGAGTCATTAGCCGTCTGCTTGGCAGTAAGAACACTGGTAGAAACCAGACGACCAATAAGTCCCCCCCCCCCTCCACATTTAGTGCCAGACAAGCCCCTCTCTAGCAGCAGTCAGGGTGCTAAAAAAGTGGGCAGAGACCTTTCGCTTATTGAATATTGGTCAATTGCTGGCATTTGAGAACTTTAATAAGGGCAGACGAACTAAGTTTTCTTTTAGTTTTTAGTTTGAATCTGGCAGGGAGTGTAGGTAACACTTGGGGGGGGGGGGGGGGGGTATGTGGTGTGTGGGGGGAGGGAGACTTGTGACGTCATAAGTACCCTGAAGCTATGACATTTACTACGTCATAAGGTTCGGCATCTACACGTCATTCATAGTCGGGAGGGAAGGGCGACGGGGCTATTTTTTTTCCAATGACGTCATTTGGCTTAAATTAAACTAGGAACTCAAAGAATTTATGACGTATGGGGTAGGAGTCAGTATATTATAAGGGGACTATTTAAAGAGTGAGTTGGGATGGAACTTGTGTGCTGATAATAAATTTGTGGTTAGTGAAAGCTGTTGGTCGTATCGCTAGCACGTACCCTATCGGTGGATAGGGTGGAGGATGTATCAAGTTTGTAGCTTAGTCATTCATATAGAGGCGCTACGGCAAGCGGCGAGAAAAAAAAAACATTACGCGATACTCAGATTATCAAAAACAATACGCTTGACGAAAACACCAGGTTGAGAAAAAAGAAAAAGCTATTGGCCTAAAAGGAAAAGACCAGTTTTTATGCAAACACACTCGTTTGACGAAAAACTACAGGATGAAGACCAGTTTGGCGTACACGAAAAGAGCAGTTTGGCGAAAAAGAAAAGACCAGTTTGGCGAAAACGAAAAGACCAGTTTGGCGAAAACGAAAAGACCAGTTTGGCGAAAACGAAAAGACCAGTTTGGCGAAAACGAAAAGACCAGTTTGGCGAAAAGACCAGTTTGTGAAAGAAAAAAGTGGTAGATTGAGATTTAGATTTAACGGCATGTACATCAGAGGTTTACATAGCAGCGGCACTTCTTAAGTATGAAAACCTGGATCACTAACCCCCCCCCCCCCCCCCGTTTCATTTCTGACATGCTTAGAAGTATTAAAACCTCGGTCACTACCCCCCCCCCCCCGGTTTCATCATACTGACATGCATGTTTAGAGATCACTAGTTCCCCCCCCCTCTGGTGCCATTACTCAGTTACTGACATGCGTTATAGAGGTGTGAAAACCTGGGTAACTAACCCGCCCCCCCCCCCCCCTTCCCAGGTTTCATTAATTACTGACATGCATGCTTAGATGTCACTAGTCTCCCCCCCCCCCCCACAACCTCCTGGTGCCATTACTGACATGCTTAGAGGTGTGAGAACCTGGGTCACTAACATCGACCCCCCTAACCCCCCCCCCCCCCCCCCACACACACACACACACTCTGCCAACTCAAGGGCGAGTTATTTCCCCTCCAGAGTTCAATAATGGATTGTCATTTAGTCGAATTATTTAGGAATCGATTCCAAAAATTTTGTCATCTCATCTAAACATGAGATCGATACTCACCGGCGTGAGTTCATCTGTCGGGAGTCATCTAGGGAGGGGATGGTGGGGGATGGCGGGGGGGGGGGGGTGAGGTAGTGGAAGTTGGTGGGCAGTGTTGGGGTGAGATTTGAGTGTAAATACAAAATTGTAATGATAGACCAGCAAGTGTTAAGTGGTGACGGTGGGGAGGGGAGGGGTGGGGGCGGTGGGGGGGGGGGGGAGGGGAGGGGGTATGTGGTACTTGTTGGGTTCATTCTAAATTTAGTTTCAGCAATTTAAAATATAATTACTAAAATAAAATTAAAGAAAATGTTTAACTTATTTAAGATACATTTCAAGCATGACAAACAAATTAAATAAACCGGGAGTGATCTCCCCTAAACTTTCTCGAATATTCTTATATAAAACAACAGGGGATGGGAACTCGGGCTATAGACATGATTTTTAATCCATTTTAAATACTTAAAGTTTTAAAAATAGAATAAAATCTCGTAGACAAAAAAATTGCACACCAAGTGAACGTAAAATATAAAAAGTGCATAATAGTGCGCAATATTATTGGTTCTTTAAAAATTTACATTAGTTTTTTGAGAAATCGGAAGTAGCGTAAATTACTACTTCCGGTCAACGGAAATGACTCAAAATTTAACAGAAGGTAGAGAATTAGATCTTTTACTTACATGTGAAATTTCATTTATCTATCTGAAATAGTACTCAAGTTATAGGCTTTTGAAAATTTCAAAGTAGAAAAAGTACCACTTCCGGTTATCGGAAATCGCTCAAAAGTTGATACGGATCTACGATTTTGATAAAATACTTGTATATGAATTTTTCATCAACCTAGCTGTAACGGTACTCAAGTTATCGTGTTTACACACGGACAGACAGACACACAGAGAGACACACAGACAGACACACAGAAATACGGACAAGATTGCAAAATTATGTTTTTCCGTATCAGTGAGGTGTAAAACGTCGAGATTTGTAAAAATCTCGATTTTTTTTTTGCACGATTACAAGACTTTCTCTATACTTCGTATATACGAGAAAGTAAAAAAACAACATGGCTTAAACAAAATGCGAATTCAGCTTCTTCCCAGTACATAAAATTAAAATTTTACATTCATGCAAACATTTTATTTTTAGATTTTGTTTCATTCACTCACAAAAACCACCACTACACCCCCCCCCCCTCATCCAGCTAACAAGCTAGGTTAAAAAAATCAAATCGTCAAGCTATGAATTCTTAATTGTTTGGAGAAAAAAAAATGTCCTATGTCAAATTCGATGTAAAAACCTCTTATTTCGCCACGGGAGGTAATCAGAAGTTTCAACGTCGCCTCAGGTAAGACGCAATGTTTTTTTTTTCCGTGGTCTTTAATCGCAAACGGAAGTTAAGTGCCCGGAGCTTACATAATTGAACCAATCAATCATTCCGCACACCGGATCTACTGAATAAATCAAGTCGTGATTCCAAACTTGAGTTCAAAAATTTGTTACAACAGTATTTGACTATTTTTTTTTTGCAGAAATATGGAAGCGACTCAGAGGGTCGTCAAAGCGGTATCACTACTGAACCTACTTTATAAGTTGCACAAAATTTAATTGAAATCGAGTTTTTTTCCTCTTCTTCGTTCTTAATTATTGTAATGTAAGATGTGATTCCCTCCAACACATTTAAGCATTACGTGTCAACTTGTATTGCGCCATTTGGCTTCTTGATCTCAGATTTCAGCCTGCTTTTCTTTCGGGATTTGCTTCCATAGACTTTGTCCAACCAAGAACAAAGTACAGGGCAAGAGTTGTCTAATTGTGGGGTGTTCTTTCCTAGATGGGTAGCTGTCATCAACTAAAGAGCCTCATCTGTCCGGGAAATTGACTTTTAATATTAGGTGGATGGGGGGGGGGTGTTAAGAGGTCTATTCTGTTTATATTGGCTGCAAAGTGCGGAGTTTGTATGCCGAAGTCTCTGGAATAGAAGACCTCTACTTCACCTGCCCCATGTGTTTTGGGGACGGATGGGAAAAGACGGTTTCTCTCTTTAGCTGTAGTTTACTACATTTCTACCAATCAAAAATAAAAAGTGCATGATTCTCATCAAACCGATAACGAAATTTTATTTAAACATTTGTTGTAGGGAAGATTTTATCATAGCTTTTTTAAAGTGTAGTTTTAATTTTCGGCGACTGATATTTTGGTTTCAATCAAAATTTTAACTTATTGTTGCCTCCGAAAGTACAAGTTAATATTTACACATAGCAAAAACTACGCAGTAGATAATTGCTACAACAGTTTTAAAAAGCTAACAATGTACAATTTGTTCTGAAAGCTATTGAGTTGTTTAACTTTTACCACCATTGTAGAACTATTGTCGAGGCGTTAATTCTTGCGCGTTTATAATACGTTTGCGTTTCGCAAATGTGTGGCCCTTCACCCCCCCCCCCCCCACATCCCACACTCTCCCTACATCCCCACACTCTCCCCCATTCCCCACACCCTTACACTCTCCCCACACTCTCCCCACACCCACACAGCTTTTGTAGGTTCGCACCTCAGGCTGTTTCGTGAAAACACCATAAATAGATATCGGGGGGGGGGGGGGGGGGGGGGGGTGGCGATTATTGATTTTAGGGCTTTAATTTTAAAAATAGATTCTCTTCTAATTCTTAAAATTAAATTACGCACGCAAATGTATTTGTGTTTTTGTTAATGCACAAGTTGTTAATATTTTAAGCGTATTTTAAAGTAACCACCTTTAACTTATACAACATATCCATACATTTCAGACTAATATTGAACATACTCATTGACTGAAGACAAACACTGTATAAACATAGTGAACTAAAATACAACAGAAAATAAAATTTGTTGCAACTTCTTCGGGCAGGAATTATACTTTAAGCAGCATAGTGTAAACCTGAGGTTTTTTTCTAAATTTAAAATCTAGTGCTTGAAATTCTAGTATAAACCCTTCTGTTTATCTGTAAGCCATGAATGTTGAACCTAGTGTTGATTCATCCCAAGATTTTTTATACAGCATCCTGTTGTGTTGATCTAAACAACCATGGTCTTTGATACAGCATCCAATGTGTTGATCTAAACAACCATGGTCTTTGATACAGCATCCTGTTGTGTTGATCTAAACAACCAAGATCTTTGATACAGCATCCTGTTGTGTTGATCTAATGTGACCTACTTAGGTCGAGTCAGGTTCTATTTTTTATTTTGACATTGTATAATACCTTATATGGAGTGATTGTGCAACAACCGGGGTTTTTCCACTGACTTATTAAGGGGTCTAAGACATAGAAATTTTCCATTAAGATCTGATTGAATGATTCTGGTCAGATGACTATCCCAACCAATGGCTACATGAGTTGAGGATAATCTCCCCTGTGGCAGAAGTCTTTAATTGCACCGCACACTCGCCACACGTGGCAGTTTACCTTGATCGGGCCTTCTACCTTGATCAAACAATCTATTAAGACCAAGCCGTCCATATTGTCCGGCAATAGATTCTGACCATTTGAACGTGAGAGAACTTAAGTCCTGTGTGTGCTACGCTTTCTTAAGTTGATTTAGTCTTCTAGTATAATATTACTAGTCGCCAAGTAATTCTTGAAGCTATAGCAGTGTTGTGTGGCCTGTGGCTATTTTTTTAGGCAGTGTAGAAATCTGTGATAGTGTTTTTTCCTACACTCTGTAAGTTGGGTTTTGATATTTTATACATTAAATATTTTATCTAGTTTAACCTTGTGTTCTGCCACAACTGTGTTCGCTTATTAAAGGTTGTATGTAGATTGGATGAGTGTTAATTACAATAGTATCACTAGTTTTCCCTAGACATCGAATTCGAGCCCTAGTGTGTCGTTGTGTTAGTGTTCATCCATTTAGGCCGTAAGGCATTTGCATATGACCCCGAAAAAAGAATCCGGGGACGTTCACCTTCTATCTGGCTGATAGATAGGGGACGTTACAAAGTGGGGGCCCGTCCGGGATTTAATCTGTCGTTCCAGTTGTTGGTTATATCAGTAAGCACTAAGTTTAGTTTGATTTGGTTGTTTTTCTATCCAGTGCGCCGTGTTCTTACAGCGCGCGCAAGGCTAGAGGTATCTAGGTCAACAGCCAGACGTGTCACGATAAGAGGTCAAGTACACGGCCCAACGCTCAGTGTTAAGTTAGTGAATCTAGGCTTGTTGTGTTTTTGAAAGTTAGTGTTATGGAGTTTTTTTTGGCTAATCCCACTTTTGAGGATGTAGAAAAGTTGAGTAGAAAAGTTTTGATTAGTGTTGTTAAGGAATTGAAATTGGATTTTTCTGTTACGCAGAAGTCAGAGGTGTTGAGAGATAAAATTGTTGTTCATTTTATTAATGAAGGAGTATTTGACGAAAGTTTGTTGGCTGGTGTGTTACTCCGCGAGGAGAAATCTCTAGAAGAGAGGGAGCTTTTATTAAAAGAAAAGGAGTTAGAGGCTAAAATTGCTTTAGATAAGAGGAGGTTGGAATTAGAGTTTGGTCAAGTTAGTGATGTCACTTCTCTGGTAGATCCAAAAAAGTTGTCGGTAGGGCAAGTGATTGCCAAATTTGGGAAATTAGTTCCTAAATTTGATGAAACAGATTTGGTCGTTTTCTTTAACTCGTTTGAGAGTTTAGCGAAGACATGTGAATGGCCCGAAACTTCCATTACTGCTTTATTGAGCTCGGTCCTTACTGGGAAAGCTGCAAAAACATACCAGGCACTCTCTCACGACGTTCAAAATAACTATAGTTTGGTCAAGACTGCCATTTTGAAGGCCTACGAGCTGACGCCTGAGGCCTATCGGACAAAATTCCGAACACTCCGCAAGTTACCCACTCAATCATATGTGGAATTTCTCTTTGAAAAGGAGAAAATATTTTCAAGGTGGCTACACTCGGAAGAAGTTTCTGAGTTTGAGAAGCTCAGGTCACTTATCCTAAGGGAAGAATTCCTAACGTCCCTGCCTGAAGAGATACGACTACACATACTGGATAACAAGATAATTGACATCCGGAAGGCTGCTGAGTCGGCTGACACACATATGTTGGTGCATAAGAAACCACCAGTGTCAGGAAACCGCCTCAACCCCGTGCTTCCCCTTTTTGGCAGCAATCCTCCTGTTGGCCAACACTTGAAGGCATCACAGTTCAGAGAGAACCCAAGATCAACTCTCAATCGTCGAGCAGTATGCCAGTTCTGCAAAAGACCTGGTCATCTTGTCAAGGACTGTTACAAACGTCGTCAATATAACAGAGAGGTGGTGCGTACTTCTGCGCACTATGCTCTATCCCCTCAAGCAGCCAGTTCAACTATGAACTCTAGAATTCTAAAGGACTCTAACCCTAAGTGTCCGCAAGAAGGTAGTCAAATCTCCACACATTATGTGCAGTCACATTTTGACTGTTCTCGCCACCATCCAGTTTCTTCCGAGTCTACCGATCTCGAGGGATCGAGAAAAGTTGACTTTTCATCTTTTATTGCCGAAGCCATCATTAGCAAACCAGGTGATCCGTTGTCTCAGCGGAATATCACCGTCCTAAGAGACACAGGAGCGTCACAATCACTTCTTTTGAAAAGTTCAATGGACATTACACCTGAAACGAACACCGGAAGGATTTCCATTATCCAGGGAGTGGGGACAAAATCTACTGTAGTCCCTCTACACAAGTTTGCCCTGAAACATCATCTCGTCGAAGGTGAGGTCATTTTAGGTGTGATAGATAGTATTCCTGTCCCAGGAGTACACCTACTTCTAGGGAATGACCTTGCGGGAAGCAAAGTATACCCCTGTACGGTTTCAGACCCTTTGTCAACAGTTCCAGATAATGATAATGAACTGTATCCTGCATGCGCGGTGACAAGAAGCCAAACCAAACAATTGGCTGACACAACGTCTGAACCACACCTACCATCATCGTCAAGAAATTCGACTCCCAAACTGGAGTCTATGCTTCCAGAAAACACAAGCCTGGGCTTACCCCTGAGAATATCTCAGGAAGACATCATTAAAGCTCAACAAGTCGACGCGGAACTCAAAGCAACGGTCGAAAAATCTCTCTCATCTGACGATGGGGAATATTTCTCCGAGAACGGCCTCTTCTTTCGTCGCGCTATACCAGTGAATGCCTCACCAGCCGAACCATGGTTGGGTAAAAACCAGCTGTGGGTCCCTCCACCTTATCGGCATGAAATACTTAAGCTGGCACATGACCATCCAATGTCAGCGCACTCAGGAGTCTCTAAAACGACGGCGAAGATCAAAGAACTGTTCTTTTGGCCCAAAATGAGAAATGATGTGTCGCGTTACTGTAAAAGTTGCACAAACTGTCAGTTGGCCGGAAAGCCAAACCAGACAATTCCTAAGGCCCCTTTGAGTCCGATTCCTGTATTAGATGAACCCTTTTCTAAAATCGTCATGGACTGTGTAGGACCCTTGCCTAAAACCAAGGCGGGCAACGAGTACCTACTTACCTTTATGTGTTCAAGTACCCGTTTTCCCGAGGCGATTCCCTTACGGAACATTAAGGCAAAGACTGTAGTCAGAGCCATGACCCGGTTCTTCACTACCTTTGGATTACCTAGAATCGTGCAAACAGATCAAGGCAGCAACTTCACCAGTCACCATTTTCAGGAAGCACTAGCCAAGCTAGGCGTTACCCACATCACCAGCTCAGCCTACCACCCTCAGTCTCAAGGCGTACTTGAGAGGTTCCACCGAACCCTCAAAACCATGCTAAGAACGTTCGCTAACAGTAACACCCAATGGGATGAGACTGTTCCTTGGATTATTTTCGCTGCGAGGGACTGTGTCCAGGACTCTTTAGGCTACTCTCCTTTTCAACTTGTGTTTGGACATTCTGTCCGAGGTCCCCTGAAGCTGATCCACGAACAGTGGACAGGTACCAGCGTTCATCCTGTGGAAAACTTTGATGATTTTCACGTTCGACTGAAAGCCGTGTGCGAAATGGCTCACAAGAACTTAAGAAGGGCCCAAGTCAGGGGCGGAACTACCATACCGCCAGACCCCGCAGTGCGGGGGGGGGGGGGGCCCAGGACGTTTAGGGGCCCATTTCCGACCAAAAAACAATGAATTTTTTTTTCAAAAATTATGTTTTCCATGCATCTTAAAAGTGGTTTTGTAAAAAAAACAAAAAACAAAAAAAAAAACAGGTCTACTATAGCAGAGATTGTTACGTAGAAAAATATTTTAAAATCTCCAAGGGCTATAGTCTGAAAGGTAGGCAAACATTCACACAACTTCCATGACTTACTGCCCTTCTTTAAAATAGGGATGCCCACGAATCTCATTTACATAGTTTTGTACTATGTATAGTAAAAAGCAATTGATTCTCTGAATTGTTATTTAAATAAGACGTACTAAACAATGGTATAGATATAAAAATCAATGTTTTCAAAATTGATATTATAAAAGCCAAAAATGAAAAAAAATAAACATAACGCGAGAAACCATTCACGAATTAAGCTTACGTCTTTATATATTTTTGACCAGTTAAAAATGAAAGACAAAAAGAATAAAACAAAAATGTGTCTAGTTTGTTCTCTCAGAATGGTTATATATTGCAATGAAGTAGACTAAATTACACTGTTTAGATACAGATTATATATATATATATATATATATATATATATATATATATATATATATATTAGTTTCGTCACTGGCAACTTGATAGTGGTTTTGTAAGTAACAAACAGAATACAGATCTAATACAGTAGTGATGTTATATAGTAGCTAAGACATGCTGTTGCGTAAAAAAATAAAAAAATAATAAACACAGCTGTAGTGTGAAAGATAGGCAAACGTTCAAACCATTTCCATAAATTATTTCCCTTTTTCAAATAGTCAAATAGGGGTGCTCAAAAGCTCTTTTTAATAGATTTTTAATAATCAAATTAAAAAGCAATTACTTATCTTAATTATTATTTTTAAAAAAATAAGTACTAAAGAATGGTATAGTATAAAAATGAAACGTAGTTAAAGTTAATAATATAAATACAAAAAAATAACATAAAAATAAACATAACTCATAACACGAGACACCATTACTTATACAAAGCTTCATATACTTTTAACCGACTTAATGATTAGAAGTATTAATCATAAATGAAAACAGAGATTTTCAAAACAGACCAATGCACTCATACACATGACATGCTGTTGTGATTAGATTTAATTGAATTTTTTTTTCAAAACCCGATCAGGCTAGAAAGGAGTATCCTATATTCGTATTGTGTTTGTATGTGTGTGTATGTATATATATATATATACACATACATATATACATATATATAAATATAAATAAATAAATAAATATATATATATATATATATATATATATATATATATATATATATATATATATATATATATATATATATATATATATATATATATATATATATATATATATATACATATATGGGGGGCCCAAAAAAAATTTTTGCGGGGTGGCCCATTTTTTCTAGTTCCGCCACTGGCCCAAGTGAGAATGAAAGGACTGTATGATAAGAGTTCTTGTAAACGAACATTCAATCCAGGCGACAAAGTTCTTGTGCTAGTGCCTAATCTGAACAATGCGTTATCCTTGAGATATTGTGGACCCTTTACTGTGCATTCAAAATTAAGTGATTTGAACTATGTTGTCAATACGCCCGACAGAAGAAAGAAACAGACAGTGTATCATGTTAATTCACTGAAAAAGTATTATGATAATTGTAACAATTTTCATTCCACAGCTAAAATTACTTTACCTGTATGTTCAAATGTTTCTGATGATGTGATACATGATAAATTGAAACCCCCAAAATTGGTAAATTCTTCCTTTTTAGATAATTTGAATGTCCACCTTATGCATTTGTCCACAGAGGAAAGCCATAGATTGTCTCAGTTATTTGAGACATTTCCCTCTATTTTTGGGGATGTCCCCAAAGAAGCGAAGGTTCCACCTCATGATGTAGACGTAGGTGACGCAAAACCCATCAAACAACACCCCTATAGAGTTAACCCGGAAAAAGCTGCTTTGATAAAAGATGAAATTGATTATATGCTCAAGAATGATATCATTGAGCCCAGTTTCAGCAACTGGAGTTCCCCATGTCTCCTAGTACCGAAAGACGGTGGATCTTTCAGGTTTGTGACCGACTTTAGGAAGGTAAATGCGCTCACCAAAGCTGATTCCTATCCATTACCTCGGATAGAAGACGTTATTGATAAAGTTGGTCAGGCTAAGATAATTTCCAAAATTGATTTACTTTCAGGATACTGGCAAATCCCCTTATCTGACCGTGCAAAAGAAATATCTGCTTTTGTAACCCCTAATGGTTTTTATAGATACAAACGTATGCCCTTTGGTATGCGAAATGCTGGTCAAACTTTCCAGAGGGTCATTAACTCTGTCATTGCTGACATAGACCAATGTGAGGCCTACATAGATGATATAGTTGTATTTTCTAATACTTTTGAAGAACATATTGTTCAGTTGACTAACCTTTTTAGAAAATTGTCTGAAGTGAATTTTACTGTAAACTTACATAAAAGTGATTTCTGTAAAGCTTCAATTACCTATTTGGGTTACCAAGTGGGAACGAACCAAGTTCGGCCCATTGAAGCTAAAGTAGATGCTATTGTAAGGTTACCACCTCCCAAAAATTGTAAAGAGATCAAAAAGTTCCTTGGGATGGCTGGTTACTATAGGCGGTTCTGTCAAAACTTTTCAGCTATTGCTGAACCTCTTACTGCATTATTAAAAAAGGGTGTTGAGTTTGAATGGTCAAATAAATGTCAAGAAGCTTTTTTAACCATTAAGTCATTTTTATCTAATGCTCCTGTTATGGCTGCACCAAATTTCAGCAAGCCCTTTAAACTTGCCATTGATGCTAGCAACTTAGCCATTGGCTCAGTCCTATTTCAAGAAGACAACATGGGAATTGACCATCCCATTGCCTTTTTTTCCAGGAAGTTAAATGAGAACCAAAAGAATTACTCTACTATTGAAAAAGAAGCTTTAGCTTTGGTTTTATCATTACAACATTTTGAAGTCTATGTCTCTTCTTCAACCAATCCAGTCAGAGTGTTTTCTGACCATGATCCCCTGAAATTTACCTCTAAGTTAGGACAGACAAATCAAAGAATATTGAGATGGTGTTTATATTTCCAAAATTTTAATCTGGAAATTTCACACATTAAGGGTAGTGATAATGTTGTGGCTGATTGTTTGTCAAGGATGTAAAATCTTATTGCACACATTGATCATGTGACATGTTTTGTGGTTTATTAAGACCATACACAAGTGTGGTGTTTTCACATGAAAATGAGTGGTATGATTTTTGATTTTTTCAAAATTCTAATTCTATTGAATATTTTGTTTATTTTCAGGTGAACCTTAATTAAAGGTGGTTTTTGATTCTATGTAATCTTTTATAATAATATGTCTCATATGACTCAGTTGATATTGTAGCTAGACATTGAAATAAAGGTCTTACCCTGGCGGGTTTACCACTTTTAATATCCTCATGGAAATGTTGTAATACCCTTTTTTGAGGGATTTTGATGTATAAGTACCTTTTGAAGGGTTACTTCCCTTTCACCAATTGTAAAAGTTTGAGTTACTTCCCTTTTATGTTCAGGGATATTTTCATCTGGAATTATGATTTTGATTGCCTACATTTGTAAAACATTTTTTTTTATTTCATTGCCAGATTGGTTCCTTATGTATGTTTTTGTGGAACCTATCTGTCACTTCCAAAAAGGGAGGGGATGTGACCTACTTAGGTCGAGTCAGGTTCTATTTTTTATTTTGACATTGTATAATACCTTATATGGAGTGATTGTGCAACAACCGGGGTTTTTCCACTGACTTATTAAGGGGTCTAAGACATAGAAATTTTCCATTAAGATCTGATTGAATGATTCTGGTCAGATGACTATCCCAACCAATGGCTACATGAGTTGAGGATAATCTCCCCTGTGGCAGAAGTCTTTAATTGCACCGCACACTCGCCACACGTGGCAGTTTACCTTGATCGGGCCTTCTACCTTGATCAAACAATCTATTAAGACCAAGCCGTCCATATTGTCCGGCAATAGATTCTGACCATTTGAACGTGAGAGAACTTAAGTCCTGTGTGTGCTACGCTTTCTTAAGTTGATTTAGTCTTCTAGTATAATATTACTAGTCGCCAAGTAATTCTTGAAGCTATAGCAGTGTTGTGTGGCCTGTGGCTATTTTTTTAGGCAGTGTAGAAATCTGTGATAGTGTTTTTTTCCTACACTCTGTAAGTTGGGTTTTGATATTTTATACATTAAATATTTTATCTAGTTTAACCTTGTGTTCTGCCACAACTGTGTTCGCTTATTAAAGGTTGTATGTAGATTGGATGAGTGTTAATTACAATAGTATCACTAGTTTTCCCTAGACATCGAATTCGAGCCCTAGTGTGTCGTTGTGTTAGTGTTCATCCATTTAGGCCGTAAGGCATTTGCATATGACCCCGAAAAAAGAATCCGGGGACGTTCACCTTCTATCTGGCTGATAGATAGGGGACGTTACACTAAACAACCATGGTCTTTGATACAGCATCCTGTTGTGTTGATCTAAACAACCATGGTGTTTGATACAGCATCCTGTTGTGTTGATCTAAACAACCATGGTCTTTGATACAGCATCCATTGTGTTGATCTAAACAACCATGGTCTTTGATACAGCATCCTGTTGTGTTGATCTAAACAACCAAGATCTTTGATACAGCATCCTGTTGTGTTGATCTACCTTCAGCCCACCACAGGTGACAGGTGCCTTAACTAGGTCAGCACGTGAGTGACATGTCCATTAGACCACCTGACTGAGCTGTGACGTCATGTGTTTTCCAGAAGACATAATGTGACTCAGCAAATTCAGGCAAGTCGTCTACATCCCCTTGATTTTACAGTCCATCTATTACACTCCCCTGATTTTACAGTCCATCTACCCCCCCCCCCATTTATAGTTCTTCTCCCCCCCCCCCCTTCCCCTAATTTACCGTCTATCCAATCCCCCTAATTTTTCGGGTCCCCCCAACCCCCCATCTTTCAATACAATAAATCGTATATATCCCCTCCCCCCTCTAGTTTCTCTTCCTCTATCCCTTAATTCTCGTGTCCTTTCTATATTTCCTATTCTCTCCCCTTCTTCAAATTGTCTCCCCTATATTTCTGTTTTTCCGCTCCCCTCCCTTCCCATCCCTCAGTCTGTTATCTCCTCCCTTTCTATTCCCTTCTTCAACCTAAACAGCCTGTCCTATCCACCCCCCCCCCCCCCCCCATAACATCACCTATCCGCCCCCCCCCCCCCCCCCCCCCCCCAGGGCCCATGCCGTAAGACCGGCAGATCCGGCTTGTCACTGTGAGCTCAAGTCACGTGTGCCACGAGTCACTCACGGCCTCTGATCTTCCGGTTCACCTGCCAGCGGAGATGATCACGTGATCACCTTAGCGCCGTGAGCTGCACGCCAGCCTGCACGCGCGACGTGTCAACTTGGTGACGTCACGACCAGGACGGGTCTCTTGTGACGTCACCAGGGGGCTTGGTGACGTCCGAAACTTTTCTTTTTTTAAGTGATGTTAGACTGTCTAGCTTTTGTGAAAGTCATCATGGGGTTGGTACTGAGTATCACGTTGAGATAGCGGTATCCGTCAGCTTTAAGGCGAGAGGGGAAGAGGAAGAAGGGCAGAGGAAGAAGGGCAGAGGAACCAGGGGAAGAGGAAGAAGGGCAGAGGAAGAAGGGCAGAGGAAGAAGGGCAGAGGAAGAAGGGCAGAGGAAGAAAGGCAGAGGAAGAAGGGCAGAGGAAGAAGGGCAGAGGAACAAGGGCAGAGGAAGAAGGGCAGAGGAAGAAGGGCAGAGGAAGAAGGGCAGAGAAAGAAGGGCAGAGAAAGAAGGGCAGAGAAAGAAGGGCAGAGGAAGAAGGGCAGAGGAAGAAGGGCAGAGGAAGAAGGGCAGAGGAAGAAGGGCAGAGGAACCAGGGCAGAGGAAGAAGGGCAGAGGAAGAAGAAGGGCAGAGGAAGAAGGGCAGAGAAAGAAGGGCAGAGAAAGAAGGGCAGAGGAAGAAGGGCAGAGGAACCAGGGCAGAGGAAGAAGGGCAGAGGAAGAAGAAGGGCAGAGGAAGAAGGGCAGAGAAAGAAGGGCAGAGAAAGAAGGGCAGAGGAAGAAGGTCAGAGGAAGAAGGGCAGAGGAAGAAGGGCAGAGGAACCAGGGCAGAGGAAGAAGGGCAGAGGAACAAGGGCAGAGGAACAATAACAAAAAGGAGCAAAAGAGATGCTCATGACCAGAGACACCGAGAAAAACAGGTTTTAAAGTCTGCACTCCGCATAGGTTGAGACACGTCGCATGATCATGTGACTAAACGAACACATTACACGTCATCAGTGGCCCATCACACTGCGCCCCACCACACTGCGCCCCACCACACTGCGCCCCACCACACTGCGCCCCACCACACTGCGCCCCACCACACTGCGCCCCACCACACTGCGCCCCACCACACTGCGCCCCACCACACTGCGCCCCACCACACTGCGCCCCACCACACTGCGCCGCACCACACTTTTTTTGTTTCCAATCTTATGAGTTTGTGTATTAAAACGCCGCCTAAAAATCATAAATAATTCCTAACATTGCTATGTTCAATAACATTTAATATTGTCTAGTGGACATTTTGAAATCTACCTATAAGTAATTTATTAAAACCTTGCAGCAATATGTTTATCTGTTTACCTTTTAGCCTTTAGTGTGGTCTATATACCGCTACTTTACATTGTTTTTGAAGGGTAAACGTTAGTATTTCAACCTTTAAAACGATTGAGGCATTGCAAATTTTATAAGCTATCAAGGAAGTTGATACATATTTTACAAGCAGGATTAAAGACCTGACTTCTCCAATAACTGTCAGATTAAAGTGGACAAACAGGCACAGATAGAAGCACAGATAGCAGAACGGATAGACAGCACGGATAGACAGACTGTGTTGAATGAAATAATTATTGCCTAGCTATTTGAAATTAAGGGAATATTATTTGTTTATATATGCACAACTCAAATGCGTAGGTTTAGTATGGGGGGGGGGGGGGGCAAAATTTATTGTGATATACCAGCTAGAATAAAGTTTAATCCTGAACTAAATCTAGATCTAGCTTGATCTAAAAAGCACACAAACACGTGTAACACAATAAAAAGCACACAAAGACCCATAACAGAATAACATGCATATATTGAGCAAACAGTCCATTGTTAGCGTGAACAAAAAATGCCAGCAAAACGATAAAACAAAACCCATTTTGTATGGTCGGATGGTAGAGCCCTCGACTACCACATCGAAAGCCTCGCGTTGGGAGCTCGGTCCGGACGGAAGTCTGTATGACGTCACTGAGTCCACCCAGCCTTGATTGGTAGCTGATTCAAGATAGGGAAAGTAAATTCTAGGCATAAAGCTGACCATACCATCCCTATATATGCCGTGGTCAAGAAACATATGGACTCTACTTCATCTGCCTTGTGGATCTTAAGGTCTGAAAGGGGTACTTTTCTTTTATACGGAGTATCAGGAGAAGTAATTTCGAAATCAAGATTTTTACCTTATTTCTTAATCTAACCAACCCATTTTGCCATCTTGTAATTATGTCTCTCTGTGTATATGTGTGTGTATGTATGTGTGTGTATGTATGTGTGTGTGTATTGCCACAACAACTTGACTACCGTTTCAATTAGGTAGACTAAACTTTAAATTGAAATATTAGATTTTATATGTAGGTTTCAGTCTATTTTGAGTGATTTTATATAACCGGAATCGATACTTTATTTCTGGTTTCTCAAAAAACATCCAGAATTAAATAATTTTATAACATTCTCATATAGCAGCATATTGTATGACCTTTTCGTCTAAACGTGTCATATCGATATTTTAGTTTTGTCCCAAACCATTTCTATAGCCCTATTCCACTGAAAGTATCACCCCAAACTTAACTGTTATACACAAATAAACAAAAAAAGTTCAGGGGAGATCACTCCCCCATTTTTTTCTTATTTATCTTGACCTCCAGGAACCCCGGGTCAAGTTTCAACAGGGGAGGTAGACAAGTATAGTAATCTAGACCGGGCCCTTTTGTCGTGTAGGAATATCTTTCTTCTCGGTTATTTAATCGGATTAGGTCGAGATTTGCGTCTAGCAGTGGGGCCCGCATCGACCAGACCGGTGGAGCTTTTGTAAAGTCAAATTCGGGATTATTATTTCAAGGGAGACAAATCAGACGATTTTTATTTTTATTTTCGTTTTTGTTTAGTTTCAATCTGATTACGTTTTCTCCTGAGTATTTATTCAAATATTCATCATCAAGATTCTTGTTAGCGCGGATGTGTACAAAATGGAAAGAAAAAACAATAACAAAAAAACCCAACAAAACAACGAATAGTTATAAAAATATCGCTCTGTCAATGAATAAGAGGCAGTAGAATTTGCCTGTTAGGACAATGGCAGCCATCAGTAAAGAAAGTGAAGTTGCCTTACGCACCTGGCGGTCCACATGGCAGGTGAAGTAGAGTTCACCTGTTTCTGTTGCTCGGCATAAGAAACTGTGGTTATCATTATGCCCAGCAAACTTAATTTCCCTAAAGCAAGTCGGGTACCTATCAAAGCTGGGTGGATTCAGGAACGTGCTACGATTCTAGTCTAGAGGATCTTTGGGTTAGCAGACGAACGCTCTAACATTCGACCACGCCGTACCTCAGGCATAATAAACACTTTGCTAATTGTTATGAACATGCTAACACACCTAGTAAATGCAGTCAAGCGTATCACACGACGTTTACACACAAGCACAAACGGGTCACTAGACCATTGTTTCTTAATCTTTTTGAAGGTACTACCGAACCCCACCAGTTTTTAATGCGCATTCACAAAACCCATCTTATTAGTTCTATCGTCCGCACTGAAAAAATCCTATCGTAAATCATGTGAGTCGGGTTTGTGCCTTGACCTCCGTCGAACCCCTGAGACGGACTTACCGAACCCCTGGGGTTTGATCAAACCCAGGTTACGAATAGCTGCACCGGACTTAATTCGGTTGTAAGTAAGTAATAACTTTTCTGAGCTAACTACACAGAAACTAAACGAGAAACAAGGTCTATTCTGTCTAAAGACGTGACACACTAGAACACACAAACACACACAAACACACAAACTAGAACACACAAACACACACACACAAACACTAGAACACAGAGGTATCTACCAATATCCTAGACAAAATCTAATTTAAACTAACCTGGTTGTAGAAAAAAAACCAGAAACATTTGGAGTGAGACGGTTCAGTTCAAACTTTCCCCGTCCTGACGTATCCTTACAAACACTAGCACACACCGGACGACAACACCGTGACGTCAGACAACAACTCACAACACGGTGAGCGAACACTCACGGACGGCTGAGTTAACTAGGACAACAACATGAACACAAGCACGCCCAATCACAGCTACACAGCGCCTATACACAACACATTCAGACAAATCACCCCTTAACCCAAGTTATTAAGTTTCTATCACTGCTAGATACACTCAGAGTTTCTCAGATTGAGTTCAGATCGCGATGTCTCTTTAGAAAATTCTTCAACCCATTCATGCCCTGTCTTCAAATTAAAATATCGCTGTTTTTCTTTGTGATATCCCACTTCGCCTGTTTTAGGTACCACGTCACATCCTTAATTAATTCACATTTTTTGTATCAAAAGTATCACACTTCACATTTTGAAGTTATCACAATTTTGCTGTTTTCAGTACAACATTTCACATCCTTTAGATATCACGCTCTTTATATTTTAGAAGTCAGTTGTCAAGTTTATAAAAGGTAATGTCCGATACTCTACTTTCGATTTTGATGTTTTAGATTATATATTTTTCTGTTCAGTGTTTCTTCCAGACTTCTTTCTCCGGGGGGGGGGGGGGGGACGAACACAACCTTTTCCGCGGGGGGGGGGGGGCGGACAACATTTTCCGGCGGGGGGGGGGGGGGGGAGGGGACACTGGTAAAAGTATTTTTTCTATATAAATTTCTTTTTCGTTTGGTGGAGGCGGGGGGGGGGGGGGGGGGGAAATAGCCCCCCCCCCCTCCCCCCCGAAGAGAAGAAACTCTGCTTCTGTTAAACACTGTGATGTTTTACTTAATACGAGCCGACCCGCGGCGTATCATACGCCGCTATTTAGTTGTTTTATTTTTTTACTTTTCAGTAATTCATAATTTGTGAATTCGACAGTACCAATGCTGCCACTGAAAATATTTGCTTTAAAACACTACCCCCCCCCCTTTCCCCCAACCTCAACCCCTACCCTATACCCCCCCCCCGCCCCGTGAAATCAGCCTCCTCTTTGTTACCTCCTCTAAGTTTAAAATCGTTTCAAACTAAATTATCTGCCCCTAATAACCGTCACTAAACCCGGATTGTAAACATTTAGAGTGAACCACAGTTCACCAGACCATGTGGGGGGGGGGGGGGTAGTGATACAGAGGAAGAGACTGTAGAGAGGGGACTGCAAGGCGCGTTTTGCAGCTTGTTTTCTAACGTCTCCCAGAAGAGAATTATATATATAGATATTTTGGTGTTGTAGATATATTTTTGAGTTGAGGTAAAGCTTCGTGATGTTTTAGATAACATATTTTGGTGTTTTAGATGTAAAATCGAATGCTCTAGAATGTACGTTGTGACACTGTTAGTTCGCCAGTCCCTAGCCTCACGTTCCAAACTAAAGACACAACTGATCTCATTTCCTACTCCTGTTTCCGGTTCTGGAAACTCTCCGAGGCTAGACTATAGCCTCCTTCACCATGACATTTTTGAAAAATTGAATTTATGAAAAAAATGTAATTTTCTCTTTAAAATTGTATGGGACGACTGCAGACATATTTTCGTAACACGATAGTGCTCCTAATCCATGGCAAAGAATAAGATTTTTTTTATCTCTTTGGGGGAAGGGAGGGGGGGGGGGCGCAGAGCCTCTCCGAAGAAAGTCTATGGCCCCCGATCGAAATGGAATTTATATAGAAAATATATACTTTTACCAGTGTCCGCCCCACACCCCGAAAAATTTAGTCTGCCCCCCCCCCCAGGAGAAAGAGGCCTGAAAGAAGCACTGTCGATAACTGCATACTAATTGTACATAGTCTACACACTAGTATAGACCTTTGCTCAATGCACAATGTCCGGGAATTCCCACAACAATAAATAAACTTCTGTCACGGACGAGTGATTTTTTTTATATGAGCTTAAAAAAAAGTAAGAAATGGTACGAACCGTATGACATAACTGGTTAAGTCGTCGTCTGCTGGATCTATCCCGTGCTCCCAATAACTTCCTGTCGAGTAAAACGGCCGTTCATTCATCAACTCTCCGGCCATTGAGCGGTGGACATTTCACGTGGGGGAAAAAAGCTGGCACGACCTGGGTGATTAGAGCTTGCGCGTGAGCCGACCTGCCCCACGTGACGACATTTATATACCGTCGTCTGCGTGGCTGTCGGTGGCCGTGTGGCGTGAGGGTGTGTGGCGTGAGGGTGTGGGGCGAGAGAGGACGGTGGCGACGCTTGGATCGCTGGATGAAAGGGAGGGAACTGTTTAACAAGGGCTTATGTTTATCGAGAGTTATCTCACACTTCTTGATGTAAAAAAAAAATGAAGTTAATGAATATTTTTTCGTGTAGCATTTGATTGAGGCTCATGATAAACTGGCCGCAGTAGGTTTTTTTATGTCAAGGTCATTGAGTTTTTAAAATAGTTTTTTTTTTATAAATCACGTATCGACATATATTAATAAGAGAAGGCATTTATAGATCTCAATTCACTGCATCGATGAACTTTTGAGTGTCCTAAATATCTGTTGAGGATCGTCCATGTACCACTCCTGATAAACTGCTTCCGATTCCCCCCCCCCCCCTACACAAAGTGTAAAAATAAACAGAAACCCTACCTAACGAAGGATCAGTCTCTACGCGGTATAACATTCTTCTAATTAATTACGTTCTTCATAAAATGCTGCACCACACTTGTTAATAACCCCTCCCCCCCCCCCTCCACCAACACGAACCACAACGTCACGAAAGTCTAGCCTCCCACACCCTCTGAGGATGTGACGTCATTTAGCAACGTCAGTTCCGTCCCAACCCTATCTTGATCCGTACACGCGATCAAAAGTTTTTGTAGTAAATACGTTTTCTTCTCTTTCGTGGCCTACTCGATAGTCTATCAGACACAGAAACCAGAAGTGGCGGGTTCGAATCTCGCCTGGCAGCTGGTTTTTTTTTTTAACTCTTCAGCTACGTGGCTGTACTCAGCTGCTGTCAGAGGTCACCAGATTTTTTTTAAAAATGTGCCAAGTTCACAAAAATGTTCTGTTCTGTAAACATGTGATCATGAAGCAACTAGAACCTACCCTTAGTTGCCCGCGCGTCAAGTTTAACAAGATTTCTTCGGGAGTAATTAAATTAACAGAATTGGATAGCGTTGTACAAAAACTCGGTATTTAGCCCCAAGGAAAACAAAATTCTGTAAACAAATTTGCCGGTTTTTATTTTCTTAAAAATGGTTTTAAAATCTTAAATAAATCATAGCGCCATTTTCTCAACTTAAAAACTTTTTCGCGTTCATGTTCACTAGATAAACTCTCTAAACCTTGACCAACTAGACTAGCTAAACCTTGACCAGCTAGACTAGCTAAACCTTGACCAGCTAGACTAGCTAAACCTTGACTAGCTACAACTTCATCATCAAGATTTCTAACACTGAACCAGCTTGGCTCGCTAATTTTTTGTCCATGCACCAGCTAAAACTTCATGTGCACTAGCTTAACTCGCTAATAATCTGCTCTAAAAGGCACCCTGCTGCCCCGTTGCCCCACCGCTTCAGACGGGCAACTTTGCTAGTAAATGAAAGCACAAGCCCCAGTCATTACCAGCAGTCTAAAAGCTTGCTTAATTATTTACTACTCGCGTCCTTTTGTATAGAAAAGCAAACGAAACACGAGCATATAACAGGTCGTATAGATCAACTCTTTAAATCTAAACAAACTACATGCCCCCGCGGGGCCGTAGAGATGGGGGTGGGGTGGGGGGAGGGGGGGGGGGGCTAAGCTTTAAATTACAGAAACCACAATGGGGAAAGCTGGTTAACCCTCCCCCACCCCCCTCCTCCATTGAAAAGATTCAAGCCCCTGGGTAATACGATTACATGGGACCGTGTGTAGGTCTTTTGGTAAATACGGACTTGGTCTTGGTACACACACACACACAGACATCCACACCCACACCCAAATAAACACCAACTCACACATAAACACGCTCACACACACAAACGCCCACACACACATACAGAGTAGACCCTCTCACAAAAACACGTACCTTCAGAAATAACAAGCTTACAATTTAAAATGTGATTTTACCAACACCAGCCGGTGGCCCAAATATTCTTTAATGTTTCTTTGATATCATGATCAAAGCATCAACATTGATAAATTGACTTATCAACTTTTTAAATAAAATCAACATTGATGTATTGATTAATCAACTTTATTCCTAGCTGTTTGTTTTGCTTGATGATCCGAGCATCCTAATCGCTGTATTGATTTATCAACCTGATTCCAATTCGTCCGTTTACATATTTTATGTGCACCTCATTCGATGACGTCACGGGGATCGCTAGCTGAACATTTCATTCAGATTTTTTTCATTATTTTTTATTCACGATTCACCAGTAGGTCTATATTTAAACGTACTAGGTCTCTGAAAATTGAACAAGCTGGGGTTAATATGTGACTAACTTGTTGTTATGAGCAGTGTTTCTTCCAGAGTTTTTTCACCGGGGGGGGGGGGGGGGCACTCGGGATTTTCGGGGTAGACTTTTTTCGGGGGGGGGGGGGGGCGGCACTTTTAAAAGTATATATTTTCTATATAAATTTCATTTCGTTCGGGGGGGGGCGGTAGACTTTCTTTA
>NW_026733571.1:5000-7500 GCF_028476545.2 Physella acuta
TGCGTCGCCGTCGTCCATCGAAGAGAGACAGGCAATGGCATGGGACGACGTGTCGTCTCATGCGCCTGTTTCTTTTTTTTTTTATTCAAAGTTTTGCACTACATTTCACTTTTCGTCATTCGGTCGGACTTTGAAAATTTTCAAAGGTCCGAAAAAAAATGTCTCAAAGTTTCATCGTGCGAGTGGCAGTTCACCGATCAAACCGACTTTATTTTGCGGCATTGCCGTACTGTGGCCGCAAGTGATCGAGAGGTCGCCCGTTCCACCGAGGATGCGAAGCGGCGAGTCGTTAGTCTAACAGAGCTGGCGAATGACGGTGGTTGTTCTATGTTTAAATACATTAAAACTACATTTCACTTTGCGCTGAATGTACGTGGATATTAAAAACCCAATTGAAAAATTTGGTTGAGTTCATCCCGCCGTTTACCCGAATTTTAAAAAAATTGTGAAAAATAAAAAAAAAATAGATGAGCTGAAGTTTGATGGGTTGCCGATCAGACCGCCTCGACTTAGCGGCATTCCCGCGTAGAGTGATCGAGAGTTTTCCAGTCTCAAGCTCGCCCAGTGTAAAAGACGCGGCATTGCCGTAGAGGCTAAGCTGCTAAGTAGAGACGGTGTTTGTACAACTATATTTCACTTTATATTCTTAACCAATGTATGTGTTGTAGAAAGCAGATTTTTCTCATCCCGCCGTTTACCTGAAACGAATAAAAATTTATTTTGTACAAAATTAAAAACATTAGTGTTTCCAATAAACTACATTTCACGTTTTCTAATTTAAACTTAAACGAATGACTGGTATCAAAATATAGGATCTATGTGAAAATAAAAACACGGTGTAAGAGTTTTCAAACCTCGGTAATGCCGTCTAAGACCAACTAGTCGACCGAAGGGACAGTAGTTTTCCGGTCGATAAGACATATCAGCCCGGTATCGCCAAAGTTAATTACGATCGGTCATAATAAACTAAATTTAAAATAAATAAATAACCCAAACGTGTGTATACATCATGTGGTACGTATTCAGTTCTATTCTAACTGGAATATATATTTTAAGAATCAATGAACTTAAGTTTTAAAACCAAACCGAAATCGCGCGAGTCGTCGTTGTAAAACTAGATTTAACAAACGGCTGCGTAATATTAGACTTAAAAATATTATATAATATCCTCTATTGATTAAATAGTGAAAAATAAGCTTCAATGTAGCTTAATCTAGTACAAAATCTAAAAGTTGTGATAAATTAAATTGAAATTAAACACGATAGACTTAAATCTAGAGTTAAGGAATAAAACCGACCCGCGAACCAGCTACTAAATGGTTCGATAAGACTTATCTCAAATACAATCGTTTTCTATCAGTGTTATGCCTTCAATCGATACTTTTTGATGAAATAAATACTTAAATGATTTAATGAATGCATATATACATGTAATTAATGAGTGAAAGTATGTATAAAGTATTAGATAAATTAATAATAAACCGACCCAGCTACTAAATGGTTCGATAAGACTTATCTCAAATACAATCGTTTTCTGTAATTGTTATGCCTTAAATTGATAATTTTTAGTTAAACAAATACTTAACTAATGAAATAAATACATAGATAAATGTATTTAATGAATTAAAGTATGTATAAAGTATTATATAAATTAATAATAAACCGAATCCGACCAAATTTAAATCTAAAACCACGATCGGCGGCGTAATGAAGTGTATCGTAAACCCGTTTTTTTTATAATTTAAAATGTAATGACAGAACTCCCAAAACAACAATACACATACATATTAGTACTATGGTGAATTGTAGTTGTATTAGGACCGTAATTATAGTTAATTAAGGAACCATTCATTGTCTTCGCTCTGTTATGTACGTCGTCGTTTAATCGACACGGCATATTTGGCTTGAATCTAGAAAAATTCAAACTCTAACCCTAAGGTAGACAGGCAGGGTAAATAAATGTGGGTGATCTCTCATAAAATTGTCTTCTAGGAATTATTTTTATATAGACTATCTTTTCTGTAGAGTTTAAGTGGACAAGCGCGGACGAAATAGAGCGCAAAATTTAAAATGAATTAAAAATTTTCATCAGACCGGAAGTAGGCATAACCTAGGCGCCATGTTTCCGTCGTACAAGTTTTCACCGTTGCAGTCACCGTTTCAATCGCTCTTCGTGTGGACGTGTATTATTTCTAGTCATGTGTTGTGTAGATGATTCGCTTAAGGTAGGTGTTCGGACTTATTTCTTTAATATTAATTAAACCGTATTTGCCTTGTCGGCCTTAAAATAAAGCTATTTTTTTTTCATCGCAATCGAAGTGTTAGATCTAGAATCTAGTTCCCGCCTCCGCTTCGCTAATTCGACTTAATGTAACTATGACACAACTATTAAATCTAGAGTCTCTATTTTAATTAAATAATTAGGAATTCTATCTCTAGATGATATCTAATCTATTCCCACACGTGTGTGCAAGTAGGATTTAACGTCAGAACAGGTGTG
>NW_026733571.1:17500-20000 GCF_028476545.2 Physella acuta
CTTAACTAATGAAATAAATACATAGATAAATGTATTTAATGAATTAAAGTATGTATAAAGTATTATATAAATTAATAATAAACCGAATCCGACCAAATTTAAATCTAAAACCACGATCGGCGGCGTAATGAAGTGTATCGTAAACCCGTTTTTTTTATAATTTAAAATGTAATGACAGAACTCCCAAAACAACAATACACATACATATTAGTACTATGGTGAATTGTAGTTGTATTAGGACCGTAATTATAGTTAATTAAGGAACCATTCATTGTCTTCGCTCTGTTATGTACGTCGTCGTTTAATCGACACGGCATATTTGGCTTGAATCTAGAAAAATTCAAACTCTAACCCTAAGGTAGACAGGCAGGGTAAATAAATGTGGGTGATCTCTCATAAAATTGTCTTCTAGGAATTATTTTTATATAGACTATCTTTTCTGTAGAGTTTAAGTGGACAAGCGCGGACGAAATAGAGCGCAAAATTTAAAATGAATTAAAAATTTTCATCAGACCGGAAGTAGGCATAACCTAGGCGCCATGTTTCCGTCGTACAAGTTTTCACCGTTGCAGTCACCGTTTCAATCGCTCTTCGTGTGGACGTGTATTATTTCTAGTCATGTGTTGTGTAGATGATTCGCTTAAGGTAGGTGTTCGGACTTATTTCTTTAATATTAATTAAACCGTATTTGCCTTGTCGGCCTTAAAATAAAGCTATTTTTTTTTCATCGCAATCGAAGTGTTAGATCTAGAATCTAGTTCCCGCCTCCGCTTCGCTAATTCGACTTAATGTAACTATGACACAACTATTAAATCTAGAGTCTCTATTTTAATTAAATAATTAGGAATTCTATCTCTAGATGATATCTAATCTATTCCCACACGTGTGTGCAAGTAGGATTTAACGTCAGAACAGGTGTGGTGGTCTAGGCGTCGCTATTTTTGACGGTAGGAATTTTTTTTTTAAATTCGTAAAATTTTATATAGACTTTATATAGCAATTTACTAAGACCGACCCTAACGCCCAGTAAATATTTAATTACCACATTGTTATGGACACGGTGTATTAGGTAGGGCCGAGGGCTATCCATAGGTACCAATTTTTAAATTTTGTGACAATTAGGAGCCGAGTTATAAAATAAATTTAAAATACTGGTTCTGGTCTTAGACTTTATATAGCAATTTACTAAGACCGACCTTAATACCCATTAATTATTTAATTAGCGCATAGTTATGGACATCCTGTATTAGGTTGGGCCCAGGGCTATCCGTAGGTACCAAGTTTATAATTTTGTGACGATTATTAGTCGAGTTATAAAATAAATAAAAAAAACTGGTTCTGGTTTGCACTACATTTCTTTCTTCTTTAACGGCGGACTCCCGGTCCAGCCCCATGGGTTACCCGTGAGCCGGGGCCTCGTTAGCCTGGACGGCTCCGATGTGACCGCGGATTGTTGTGGCCCGCCTCAGCCCGAGTCGAGATCACCCTTCCGATCGAAGGTGGACGCCATAGGGCGCCCGGGATAGCCCGGGGCGCTGTTCGTCACCCGAGCGCAGGGGCGCCGGGAGACGCCCCCGGTGAAGTTTGGCGGGTGATTCTGGTAGAGCTCCCCACCCCGATCGCAGGACACCCCTCGCCGCCCGCCCAGGTGTCGAGGTGGCCGCGGGGGAACTCGGGGCGTTTTGGCTCCCCCTTGTGCCGGAGCGGCGCCCTCGGTCCCAGAACGCCCCTGGCGGGTGATTCGCATGCCCCCTGGGGTGGGGAACGCGGGTGGGTGGTCGTAAAGCGTGTAACCGCAGTGGGGGCGGCCCCTTAGTCGGGGGCGCCAAAGTTGGCACCCCACCTGGGGCGCCCCCCGGAAGTGTGGCGCCCGCGCGAGTGAGCCCCGTAGATGCGCCCCGACACCCCCGCGCCGCCCCCCGGGTCGCGGCACCCCCGGCGCCCTCCGTGCGGGCTCCCCTCATGGGGCGGCACCCCGGTCCTCCCCGAGACTATGTACCCGATTTTTCGGTTTAACACTAGAGGTATGGGCAGAAATACGGCGGTTAAAACGGTCTGTATCTACTATTGTGGAGGTGAGTGTCGGTGAAGCCTCTATGTGACGCTAGGATCCGCGCTCCCTCGCAGCCAGCGACATGTGCCCGATCTGACCGTGCGTGGCTCAGTCTCCCGACTAGCTTCCCGGTAAAATGCGGGCTCGGCGCGCAGGTCGCGCCAGTGAAGGTAAAAGTACGTGTCCGTAGCGTGAAGCCAGCGGCGACGCGCAGTGCTAACGCAACCAAGCAGTATTGGTGGCTCGATAAAAGTCTCGCACTGGCCCAGCCCTCGGAACGGGCGACGGGTCTGCAAAACGCAGTCGGCTCGATGCAAATCGAGAGATTTCCCGGCGACGCCGTGTTTACGGTGAAGGGGGAAATGTGAGCGGTCCGATGTGAAAAAATCCGGGAATGCCGGGATCCGTTCTCTCGCTAGAGCGTTGTCTCCCGTCCCGCGATGTGTT